>NW_007728070.1:135653-145057 GCF_000696425.1 Galeopterus variegatus | reverse complement strand
CGCCGGGGCCGGAGCGGCGCCCCCGCGCGGCGGGCGGAAGCCGACTCCGCCCCAGCGCATGCGCACACCGCCCGCCCCGCTTCCCGCGAGGGTGCCTCTCGGTCCCGAGCCCCAGGGACCCCGGGACTGCACTCCGGCCAGGAGTTCACTCCTAGCACACAGGCACGCTGCTGGTCGGTAAGGACGGGGAGGCTCCTCGGCCAAGTTTGCATCAGAGGAGGCGGCGGAAGAGGAGAGCGGGAGCAAAGGCCCAGCTTTCCTCTTTCCTGGTCGCGCGCCTCTAACGCGGTCCCCTCCCGGCCCGCAGACGGGCTTTCTCCCGTACCTGCAGAGCCCGCCCACCGCATCCCTGCCCCCGCCCCGTGCCAGAAACAAGGGGGTTGGGGCGGCAGGGGCGCAGCGAGGAAGGGGCAGCCCGGCCGTCTCGGCTCCGGGCCCCATACGAAATTCAACCAGTGCACAGGCATATGCCCGCGGAGGCTGGAGCGAACGACTGGACGCCTGCTGTCAGGAGTGGGGAAGGGCGGTCTGGAGAACGTCCTTCCTTCCACTTGGACTTTCTTCAGTCCACTCAATGCTGGAGTGACACCCATCACCCACACACCTCAGGAAACAGATGGGGTAGGGGGTGCAGCTATTGCTTAGAGGCATCACGGACAGTGACCACTTGCCCTGAGGACAGAACAGTGATTCTCTCCCGGGAAGCAGGAACCCTCTAGCAAAGTGCAGTCAAGTTGTCCCCGACACTGCAGAGGCCTCTGTGATACTTTTGAGGGTGGACCAGGGGCTTGGGGCAGGTGTGCTTTTAAACGACGTTATTAGTCCGTTTTCTGTTGCTCATAACAGAAGATCTGAAACTGGGTAATTTATAAGAAAATGAAATTTATTCCTTACAGTTTTGGAGGCTGGGAAATCCAAGGTCCAGGGGCACATCTGGTGAGGTCCTTCTTGGTGGGAATGACTACAGAGTCCCGTGGCAACACACGCAATCACATGAAGGCAAGAGCGTTTTTACATGCTCACTTGCTCTCCCTATAAAAGCCACCATTCTACTCCCTGATAACCCATCAAACCACTAACCCATGAATGGATTCATCAATTCAGGAGGGTGCAGTCCTCAAGATCCCATCACCTCTTACAGGCCCCATCTTTCAAATACCATAGTTGGATTTCCCACGCTCATAACATTGTTACAGTGGAAACTTAGTATTGTTACTAAGTTTCCAACAATGAACTTTTGGGGAACACAATATTCAAACCACAGAAAGAAACATCTCTAAAGATTACAAGGCCTTACAGTTTCTGAGACAGACCATCAGTTGTCTTCAAAAGAATACAACAGTTTGTTCCTGCCAATGTGATCCGTCAGGACCACCCTCATTGAATCTGGCAGGGATGGTTTCAACACCCTTCTGTCTTGATTGTGTCTTCAGGTTGAAAAGAGAGGTTTTTGCCCTCCGATATGGTGTACTGGGAATTTTAGAATCCAGACAGATGGGGTTGAAACCAGCTTGAACAAGCAGTGTGACCTTAGGCAAGCTGTCTGTAAAATGGGGGCTCACATGCTGCAGCCCAGGTGAAGACCACATGAGGATTTCCTACAAAGGGCTCTCTAAATGGAGGTGGTATGGAGGAACCTTCACCCAGCCCCTTCAGCTGAGGATCTTTAAATGAGGCAAAATCAGCTGCAATTTCTTTCTGCAAGAAGGTGAGATTTTAAGAGATTTTAACTCTTGGGTGCAGGTTCAGCCTGGGCATGCAGAGAGATGAAAAGGCACTAAGAAAATAGAAAGGGGAGCCAGTAGTAATTGCAAGAAAGCTTAGACACTAGGGAAACCAAGTGGACAGAAGGGAAAAGGAAGAGAGAAACACTTGGGAAGAAAGTGGACCCCCACCTCCTCACTGCGGTACTCGGTGATAAACAGGATGCCTCTTATCCAGCAATTCCACAAGAACGTGCCCAGGGCTCCCTTGGAACTTGCCTTCTGTTCTAACTCTGGACCAGGGCCACACTGGGCGCTTCCCCTAGCATATGTCGGCTCTGCTCCCAGGCCTGGGCTGCACCACTGCGGCCCCTGCCCACCTACCAGGAGACCATTTAGGTCAGCTTATCTGCAGCCACTCCTCATGGGAGTCGTTCCTCCCAGGTGAAGAAGGCATGGGAGAACTCCTTAGCTAAGGAAAACTTCCTCTTAATCGAATGAATTTTAAAAGTAAATCTCAGAGGAGGAAACAAAGTTTACAGTTGTCTCAAGAAATTCCTCCCTAAATATCCCCAATCCATAAACAAAAACCCCAGAGTGGTGCCGTTTTACAACAGGATGGGGCCCAGCAGGCAGGAGTGGCACCACGGCAGGGAGCTCAGGGTTGGTCCTCGCCGAAAAATACGACGGGGCGTACTACCGTTGCTGTCCACAACACGTCTGCAGAGTATGCAGACACCAGCTTCTGCCACCCCGCCCCTTGGAGAGTTTAGGGAACGGGAAACTCGACAATCCTTTTAAAAACGGCTTCCCGCGCCTACCCCCTTCGTGTAACTCAGGGTCCGAAGAACACCCTGATACCAAAACAAAAACACCATGACAGAAATACTCAGGCAGTCTTTTACCGCGGTTTCCCCGCAGCCTGGTCCAGAGGAAGGAGCCCGCTCCCGCCACTCCGCACGGTCCCCCGGTGCGATGGGGAGAGGTGGGGTAGGAGCGGCGCCGAACCGGGCGGGGAGAGGGGCGGGGCGGTGTCGAGTCGTGGCCCGGGCCCCTCCGGCCCCGCCCCCCGCTCGGAGGGCCAGCCGCAGGCTCCTCTGGAGGTCGTGCAGGCGGGGTCATGGCCCGCGGGGCCCCGACCTTACTGCCAGGCCCGCCGAGGTCCGAGCGCACAGCCCTCAAGCCAATCCGTTTACTATCCACCCCTAAATCCACCGGCTCCCCCCGCCCGGCCCATTTCCCAGGGATGGAATGTAGATCCCCAGAAAAAGGTCGATCTACCATTTCCTCATAGGGAAGGGGGCGGGCAGAGCTCTGCACCTGCACCCTCGAGGGCCTCTTCCGGTGCCCAGCACGGCCACCCCCGCCTCTGAGTCCTGGGCGACAATGACCGAGTCCTCTCTTAGCAGGCCACCTCAAGCTATGGTCAGATCTTCACTTACAACACCGGAGACTCTCTTTTGCGTCTCACCACATTCCAAGACCGCAGGTGACTGGCACTGACTGTCCTTTTAACTATTTGTGGAATGAAACAGGTGAATGAAAAGGTAATTACAAAATGCAACCCCCGCCCCAGCCCCCAGGGATAGCAGATTCCAGGAAAAGACAAATCTGATATTTTCTTATTGCTAACAAAAACCTGACCACTGTGTATACTTCTTGGAGAGACTCATGGATTTCCATACTTTTAAGCTGCACAGGAACGGCTGGCTTTAGATAAATCTAGGCGCACAGCGCAATCAACTCACCAGTGCTGGAAGGTCACAATCAAATTGGCTGCTGCTTCCACCCAGAGCAAAACAGAGCGAAGCACAAATCTGGCTCTTCCTAAGAAAACAGCAGGCAGGCTGCCGTGCTCAAGCGCCTTCCTCCACGGGCGGGAACACCGCGTCCGTGCATCAGCAGCACCGTCGGGAAAGGCAGCTTGGCACAGACTACCCACTGAATGAATTCAGGGGAGTGTCGTTTTGAGACACCCGTCACAGTCACAGCAGCAAAGTGCAGAGGTTAGTGGGTAAGTTAAGGGGAAGTGGCAGGAAGAAAAAAGGGCCAGAAAACAAAAAAATTCAAGGAAAAACTTACAAGTTAAACTTTGTGCTCCAACCTCAAAGACCTAAAGAAAGTCCGCTGTAGAATGTGATGGCAGTACATGTTCAAAGTAGTAAATAAGAATCATACCAATTTTCTGTCTTTTAGGCAAAAGAATGTGAAAGAATACAGAAGGGGAAGGAAAAGATGGGAGAAGGGAATCACCCCCATTAATGCTGTACCGAATAGTTTATATACACTGAATTTTTGTAGCTGGCATTAGGGATAGTGTCTTATCATTTGAACACTGTTGCTAGAAACCTATGCTGTGACTAACTTTCCTTTAAATTAGAAAAGCAACAAGGAATGGATCTTTGGTCGTTAGCCTCTATAAGTTAAGCAGGACAAGGCGGCTATGGACTCATGACAATATCTATAAACAAAGCGAAATGAAGGCATATAAGACAGGGAATTGAATCTAGAAATATTATACTCAGTTCTTCTACCAGAGACCCATAGACAGAAAAAATAAGCCAAAGTATTTTTAAATCCCCTGCTATGTTTTCTAAACAAGAGTGAACACATTAATTCTGAACCATGCTTATTACTTCTACTTCTGAGATTGTTTCACACTACTGAGATGTCTAAGTTTTCCCTGTGAGTTCAGTGAGAAGTAAAGAAAGCCAACTTCAGAAGAAATTAATATTTTAATAAGTGTAAGGCATAAAAAATATTTATCTAATTGGTTTCATCTCCTAACAGTCTTTAAAGGAACGCATCAAATAAGCAAGCCAAAATAACAATACCTGTATTAGTCTGTTCTGTTGCTTATAACAGAATACCTGAAAATGGGTAATTTATAAAGAGACAAAATTTATTTCTTGCAGTTTTGGAGGCTGGGAAGTCCACAGTCCAGGGGGTGCATCTGATGATGGCCTTCTTCTGGGTAGGAACTCCCTAGACAGTCCAGTAGTGACCAGAGTGTCACATGGCAAGAATGGGCTGAGCAAGAGAGATAACCTTCTCATTCACGTTTATAAAGCCATCAGAATTATGACATGATAACTCTTTACATCATAAGTGGATTAATTCATTCACGAGGGCACAATCTTCACAATCCAATCACCTCTCAAAGGTCCCACCTTTCAAATACCATAATTGGACTTCCCGCCCCCTTAACATTGTTACACTGGGGGTCAAGTTTCCAACATGTGAACTTTTGGGGGACACAACTGACCCATACCAATGCCTGTAAGTCTGTAAGACTCTGACAAAAAGCAGTTTAAGAGTACAGCAGTTTCTCCCCAATAGGCCATTTACCCTTATAGGCTAATCATACCACAAAGTATACAGCAGAGAAAAGGGGAAAAACAGATCCACCAACTACTGAATTCCTAAACCTGCTGGTGAGCACCAGGAGAAAGATGCAGGAATTCCCATGAGGTAAGAGACTCAGTGGGGCAGGAAACCAATCCTGTGCCTCCAACACAGCCAGCTGCCTCTGCAGTGTGGGCTTCATGGGAGGGTGCAGCTACAACTGCACAGGCAAAAACTTAAGATATTTTTTTCATAAATGTAAATACTTAAAAAGCAAAAGAGACTTTTTGAAGTCAGTTCTAAATAGTGACCTTCCAGAGTTAGGATTTGACCAGAACAGGAATACTATTTAAATTAATTCCTGTTTTTGCCTGGTTCACAAAACAAAATGGGGACAGTGAAAGTGTATTTTGAAGGAAATACCAACAAGAATAACAGAGGCTGAGCTATTAAGGGTTTCTAAAGGACACCCAAAAGGGAAATTTAGTTTTATTCTGAATTTCAACAAAATCAGTACCCATAAATTACCCTTCCAGAAACTTCTTGAGTCCCAAACTGAACCAAATGCTTCTAAAATTTAGAAATTGATGTGTCCAAAGGAGAAATAAGATCTGCATAAATCTGTCTACAGAAGGTGGAAGGCTAGAATGTTGCCTTTTATGGTTGTGCGGAGAAATGAAAAATCAGACATACTAAAGTTTCCTTCCAATAGATAATAAGCATTTAAAGAGTAAATGTAAGAGGGTTTTAAGTAAAAGATAAAAAGCAAAAAACTGCCTCATCTTCTCCCTGCCAATCAGACATTTTATCAAAATTGCACTCACACACAAAAAAATCCTTAAAACACGTAGATATAGTTATGCATGTCTATGTGTGTATATATACTTCTATATTTTGTGTTAATTTAAATAATCCCAAGCTCATAGTGTCTATCAAATCCTGACCAGCAGGGTCTGAAGGGCATAGTCAAGCTCAGTATGAAACAGTGTAGAGACCATGATTGACTTGGCACACTAAATAACTGCCACTCAAAATAGTGTCTGTTTGGACTCTCCTACCCCTCTGCAATGGCTAGACTGTATCACTGCCCCCTTACCCGCTTTATTCCAGGTAACAATATGCTGGACAGTTTATTATGTCTCAACCTCAGCAGGACTTAAAGGGTTAAAAAAAAAAAAATCAAGAAAAATATTACTCTTGCTCTTACCCAACCAAACAAACGTATGACCAGTGCTTTCAGATTTAGTTGTATAATCTAGAAAAGGAAATAAAATCAGGCAAAGGAAGAGAGAGGAAGGGCCACCAGATCAAACAATCCCCACTCAAGATGCTTTATCGGGTCCTGGTTCGGCACAAACACATGGTATCAGAATATGTGTGGCAGAACTAAATGAAAATAAAATTCTTCCTTACTCCTTCCAACACCTTCACTAACTTAAAAAAATGTTGTGATTAAGTCTATGAAAATTGGAATCTAGGGATTTGCTTGTGCTAGTGATTTTAAGCAACGACTATTGAAATATAAAGTATCCTGAAATATCAAGTTTGCTTTGTCAAATTTCTTTGAAAGTCAGGTGTTCCAACAAATATGTAGGCGTTTGATTTTATGCTTTTGGGTTCTGAGGGCAAAACAAAAATTCCACTGAAATAACATGGTTCTATAAAACATGACCTGAATGGGCCGAGCCTGTGGCGCACTTGGGAGAGTGCGGCGCTGCACCGCGAGTTTGGATCCTATATAGGGATGGCCGGTGTGATGCGCTCACTGAGCGTGGTGCGGCCAGTCACACACACACACACACACAAAAAGGGACAAAAACATGACCTGAATAAAGGAAGCATTCTGTATTTTATTCTTAAAATGCTTTTCCCTTTTTAAAAACTCAATATTAAGACTCATACCTTGAACAGCTCTCTTTAAAGGACTGCTAATCTCTTTCAGAATGAAACAGTTTCTCAAGTTCAAAGCCACCACCTTGGCTTACAGAACAGCCTGGCCCACATGGCTAGCCTCTCAGCGAATGTGTTGGGCCAGGCCCAAGGCATCCCTTTTCCACAGGCCCATGTCTTTCAGATCAAGAAGCTTAGCCAGTTCATGGACCCCCCAGGCTGAAATCTCAGTCAGTGCCCCAGATGGTAATCGGTGTGGTTCTCCACCCACTGCCTCTTCTTGCACCCATCGCCACTCCCGCACTCTTGGTGCCACTGCATGCTGCTGTTTTCAGGGCTCTGGCCAGATGCCCCCGTCTTTGCTCCATATACCCTCCATGGAGATCTTATGCACACTTGGAAGTAGTTACCTCCATATCTGCCTGGATCTGGTCCATTCATTCCCCTGCTCCCAGGGCATCTCCATTTGGATACCTCAAATGCAACTCAAAATCTAAAGCATGCAGAAAAGAGCTCATGATTTCTGATACCGAACCCCCTTCCCCAATCCAGGCCCTTCTCTGGTGTTCCCTATTCCACGC
Source organism: Galeopterus variegatus (assembly GCF_000696425.1). Classification (NCBI taxonomy): domain Eukaryota; kingdom Metazoa; phylum Chordata; class Mammalia; order Dermoptera; family Cynocephalidae; genus Galeopterus; species Galeopterus variegatus. Next base: position 137,538 of record NW_007728070.1, on the reverse strand, counting down.
ATGGTCCCACCATATAAACCCAAATGAACAAGCCAGAAGCCTAGAAATTAACCTTGACCCTCCTCCTCCCTCAGCCACCTCTCCTGCTACTTCAGTGGTTTGTATGATCTGGTCCACCAGCTCACTTCTCTCCACATCTGCTGCATGGCCCTAATCGTATATGGAAGTGTGAATCGCATTAGCTGTCTTCACCTCACCCCGGCCACCTACCTACTCACTGCAATTGAATGTTTCCCATTCCCAGTACATCATTCAACTCCCACCAATAACTGTCAAATGGGCAGTTTTGGTGACTGTCACAGTGCCGAGGAGGCTAATTACAGCTTCTTGAAACTCTATGCCCTAAGGCTTCCTGGAAAGCCCCAGATTCTAATCAAGACTACGACCACTTCTCTGTTGCCTTAATGGGCAACTTCTTCCTAGTGACCACATTTGCTGTTCTCCTGGATTCTGGACTTAATCCGTTCCTCGTCTCTATGCACTTTCTCTGAGTCTACATATCAACTCTCAATTCCAGCCCTCATCTTTCCCCCGAGCTTTAGGTGTATCCCACAGGCTCCTCAAGTTCAGTATGGCCCACACTCAGCTCCTCATCCTTCCTTCCTCAAACTCCATCTCCTTTCTCATGCTCGTTCACCACCTCATCAATCAGGCTAACCATCTGAGTAAGCATCCTTCTGGACCTCTGTCCCTTGCTCCCACAAACTGTCAGTCACGACGGACTGCTCATTTCCCTAAATAAAGGTGTCTCCTTTCCCACTTTTGCTACTACTGCTTCCAGTTAAGGTCCCCGTTGTCATTCACTCATTTATTCCTTCATTTACTCAATGTTTATTAAACTTGTACTATGTACCACACGCTTCAGCTACAATCGGGTACGTCACAGCTCCTGTGAAGCTTACGCTTTTGCAGTGAATCGTAACACACTCTCAGTGTCAGTGACAGGGGACAGCGTGTTAAGAGCTACGACAGGACAGCTTAGGGTCCCATGGGAGCAGAAAGGAGAGGCACTAAATCCGGTTTTCTTCTGGGAAGATTTCCCCAAGAAAGCCCCATATCTGTTGAGAAGGAGTTGGCCTCGTGAGAACCGGAGAAAACAGAGCTCGGTTCATCTAGAGAACCTCGAACAGGTCCGGCGGCCGGAGCAGAGAGCGGGGGCAGGAGGCTGTGAGCTCTGCTCACGGGTAACGTTACACAGGCAGCTGGGGAGTCCCTGAAGGGTGTTAGGAGAACAGCGACAGTGAGAGATGGCTTTCGGAGAGACCACCCTGTCCGCTGTGCGGACTGCAGAGAGGGAGTGGGCGGCACGCAGGTTCAGACGCGGTGGCGGCGCCGGGAACCGGGAAGGCGCGCGACCAGACGGGGGTGCGGAGGCGCGGCCGACGCCAGGCGTGGACACCTCGGACCCGAGGCCCGGCTCGTCCAATCGAGGGAGGTGTCCTCGCTGCTCGCTACCGTCCAACCCGTCTGCCGAGCGGGACTCACTCTGCGGGGACAGCCCAGCGCCGACTCGGACGGAGCTGGGTTCCCTCTGCCCCGCCCCGCCTCAGAAGCGCGCGAGGCCCCGTCGGCCGGCACCGGCTGCGCGCTCCAGCCCCCGGCAAGAGAGACTCGACCGACCGGCCCGCATTCGTCCCCGCGCCGAGAGGGCCCATGAGTTCGGCCAGCGCGCCCAAGAGCGCCCCTCCCGCGTACCCGAGGCCTCCTCCCGGCTCCGGGCGCCGCCCAGGCCGGCCGCCAGTCGGGAGGGGACGCCCCCCTCGAGGCATCCGGCGCCTTCCCCCGCCCGCCCCGTCCCCTCCAGCCTCACACAAACGACGGGAAAGGAGCTGGGACCTTAGCCTCCGACTCAGTCTAGACGTCGCCGTCCCCGTGCTAGGTGTCC
>NW_007728070.1:97226-134964 GCF_000696425.1 Galeopterus variegatus | reverse complement strand
GACGCGGCGGGCCGGGCGTCTCCGCGGGGCCGGGCCGGGAGCGGGCGCAGTCCCTGGGGCGGGGTGGGCCCCTCCACGGCGTCTCTGGGGCGAGGCGGGTTCATGGCAGAAGCACGGGGGAGTGACCCCAAGCCGGGATCCCGCGTCGCCGCGTGCGGAGCGGGTGGCCTTTCCCGGGACGCGGCGTCGGTCCCCGCGGACGTCTCGCCGCTGCGGTCTCCCACTCGAGCACTGCGCGCGGCGGAGCGGGCCGCCACGGTGGGTCCCTGGTTGCCTTTGGTGGTTGTGAACACAGACGTGACGTCGGGTGTGCGGGTGACTTGCAGCCGCGAAGGTGGACTTGCAGAGGGACGGCGTGTTGGTTTCCTCCCTCGTGCCCACACTCCGGCCTCCAGGAGCTGGATACGCGGCCCTCACTGAGCCTGGGCACTCTCTCCCGGGACTCTTGCTTGAAGTCTCGGCTTTAAATGCCGTCTTGTGTGGGGGTGGGCTCCTGATGAGCGTCGCGGCGCCGGCCTCGGGCTCTGGTCCAGACGCCTGCCCGACTTCTCCAGCTGCGCGTCTGTTGGTGACCCCAGACTTGCCCCGCTCCTCCACCCTGTTCCTCTCCCGCTCGCCCCTCCTCGTTTTGGCCCCATCCTTCAAGGCCTCACACTGGAAACCTCCGGTCGTCTTCGGTTCTTCCTTCCTTCTGTCACTTCTTGTGCAGTCCAGCAGCAACCACTGACTCCAGGCACCTCGATCTGGCCATGTCTTTCCCCCTCTTCTGCCTCTGTCCTCTCTCTCGGGTGTCTCCTTACGGGACTTGCTCAGCTCTCACCCACCTGCCTTTGCCCCGCTGTCAGCTGGGAAACTAGAGCTGTCTTTTACTGTTTTAATTTACTGAAGCAGTTTGGTACAGACTTTGTATAAAGTAATATCTATAACGTACATGTTAATGACGAGCCATAAAACAGGATGGACAGTGGCGCTTACCACTCATCTCAGGAGCCCAGCTGGTATTCCCAAAGCTGCACAGCCGCCTCTGTGGCCTCTGCCCTTTGCCCCTCCTCCCACAGGTAGCCACCTTCTGAGTGCCAGATTTCATATGAGCCTTTGGTAGGTATTTCTTGCTAAAGACAAATCATGTAGTTCGTCTTGTTCTTGTTCTTTTTCTTTACAAAACTCACACCAGACTCCGGCCTCTGCGGCAATTCGCTCTTCCCACTTTGTTGTATGAGTTGTCCCCGTGACGGTGTGTGAGTTCATTTGTTTTAACAGCTTTATTAAATTTTGTTGTGTAAATACATGACCACAGTCTTTTCTTGGCAATGCTGAAATCCAAGTATCTTTGAAACCAAAAGGTTTTTTTTTTTTCTTTTCAGTTTGTTTGGTGGCAAAACCTGAGTTGGTGAAGTTTAATAGCCTCCATTCCACTTAGCATGATCATTCACACATTTCACTATAGGAATAATGTCTGATTATGGGGTGCTGCCTCTGACCCCAGTGAGGCTGTTAAATGGTAAATTGTGGCATACAATCTTTGTATAGTCTGAAAAATTCTGAATTCCAAAACATATCTGCTTGGGGGTTTTGGACAGGGGATTGTGACACTGTACACCACAGTCCTTTGTCCATGCTACTGTTGAATGGACATTTGGGTGTGTGGCTTCCACATTTCTGCCATTTTGAACAGTGCCTCTATGAACAGGCTTGTCTGTGTTTGGTGCACACTGGTGAGTTTTTCTAGCATGTAAATTTGGCAAGAGTGAAATTGCTGGATTGTAAAGAGCATACATGTTCCACTTTACAGAGGACACCAGATTATTTTCGAAATACCAATCTGTTTTCCTGATACCAGAGTAAGAGTTCAAGAGAACTCCACATCTTCCCTGACACTTGGTATTGTCAGACTTGTTCATTTCTGTCACTCTGGTGGGTGTACGATTGCAGAGTGTATGATTGCAGCCTTCTTTTTAGCACATGCGTCATAGCTTGCACTTCTTTAGCTTATAACTCTCCAGTGGTTGCCCTTTGCACTTAGAGGACTATCAGCTTGTAAGGCCTTACTCAATCTGACTCCAGCTCACCTCTTGGCCTCTTAGTTCTAAGACCTTTGGCTTTTCTTACATTCTTCCTACCTTTTAAACACCCCAACCTTCTTGCCGTTGCCCAAACATGTGTTTGGGCCTCAGGCCCTTTGTGCTTGTTTTTCACAAGATTTGAAGTATCTTCCCATTCTCTCCTTTTATTTCTCACTACATCACTCTGTGTTATTTTCTGAAGTGATCACAATGGCCATAGAATTCTTTATCAATTTTTTAAGTGTTATTTTTTTTCCTGTAGAAATAAATCAGAATGAGTTATGCAGAAAAACCTGATGAAATCACGAAAGATGAGTGGATGGAAAAGCTCAATAACTTGCACGTTCAGCGAGCAGACATGAATCGTCTCATCATGAACTACCTGGTCACAGGTAATGGCTTATAGTAAGGATGCTACCAGTTGAACATTAGCCTCTCTTGTACACACAGGTAATACTTTACCATGTGATGGTAAAGTTACGCTTTGTTTAGACATTATAAACACGCAGTGCTAACCTGATAAATTTGTGAATTATCATGTTAAAGATAACCTTTTCTGGAGATGATATAATTATTCCTAAGGCAAAAACCTGTTTCTTGGCCTTTGATGGTTTTACAGTTATATAATCAAAAGGTAACTAAGACTGTTCTGAAGTACCTTTGAAGCCCGAATAATTGGTCTCTTTTGGCCAGTCCAGAATAGTGGCCTGTTTGTAGGTGTGCCCAACTCAGAAGAGGGAAGGGAGGGTGGAAGTGTGCAGAAGGAGGAGCACTCAGCACCCTCCCCGACACCGGGGAGGAAGTAGGGCATTGCCACTGGGGGTGAGAAAATCCACGTTTTCAAAAGGCATAAGGCAAAAAATAAGTCTCCCCCGTTAGTCTCCAGTCCCCCTCCCAAATTATCTCTGTGAAAGTTTTTTGAAAGGTGATGAAGAAGTGCAGGCCCGTCCTTGTGTGTGCGTGAGCGGGCGGGTATGTGGCGGATACACCAGGTCTGATGTCGGAAAGAATTGTAGACTCACGCTAAGAGGTGGGAGTCAGCAGGCTGCCATAGATGCCCAGCCGGTGTGTCTTGCCTCACCTGGAACCAGACCTGCAGCTTCTGGCATCTGGACCTGTAACATCAGCCTTCTTAAAGGAGTCCACACCCAACACACTGGGCTAGCAGTCGTTCTGACCTCTGGCTGATAGGTCAGAGTTTTTTGGGGTAGAAATGAATGAAGCATATGCTTTGCATTTTCTATATTTCCAGGGCATAACTTGTAAACCACAAAGATATTAATACCAAGTCCCTAAGAAAGTGTGGTTCATATGGGAGGTTACTTAATTGAAGGAATTGGGCTTTCTAGAGGTGCAAAGTCATTATGTCTATTCCTTGCTAACTTTCCTAGCAGTGAATGTGGTTTTCATTTTCAGAGGGCTTTAAGGAAGCAGCGGAGAAGTTTCGAATGGAATCTGGGATTGAACCCAGCGTAGATCTAGAAACACTTGATGAGCGAATCAAGATCCGGGAGATGATACTGAAAGGCCGGATCCAGGAGGCCGTCGCACTGATCAACAGTCTCCACCCGGAGCTCCTGGACACAAACCGGTACCTTTACTTTCATTTGCAGGTGAGTTTCAGCAGTGGGTAGTCTGGTTTACAGGCACTTGATAACTTAAGGTTGTTCGCAATGACTCTGAAATAACTAGGCTAATTTGCAACAAAGAGTATTGTTTTAATTTATGTGGGGGAGGGGTTTGAATTAGCTGCTGTTTTATGTTTTTCAGAAGCTATTTTTTGCTTTGAAAATGCAAATAACTCAGAGATGCTAGAAAAATCTCTCCTTTGAGATGTCCTTTTGACTGGAACCAAGTTCCACACTACATGATGTCACTCACCTGGTCGTGTGTTGATTAAGCTTGTTTGTCTTTGCCGTTGACCAGCAACAGCATTTGATTGAGCTGATCCGCCAGCGTGAGACAGAGGCGGCACTGGAGTTCGCCCAAACACAGCTGGCGGAGCAGGGTGAGGAGAGCAGAGAATGCCTCACGGAGATGGAGCGCACTCTGGCCCTGCTGGCCTTTGACAGCCCTGAAGAGTCGCCCTTCGGAGACCTCCTCCACATGATGCAGAGGCAGAAGGTAGAGCTTGCTCGGGGGACGTCCTCCTTGCTTACCCTCAGTGGATGTTCAGAAGGGGGTTCTGTGACGATGCCAGGCGTGGTGCATTTGTGGGGTAGAATGAGAGACAGGTGACTTCTGGACACGGGACACCATGGTATGGTAGCAGCTATTCCTCCCTAACTTTTAATCTTATCTTGCTAAACTAGGACATATTGTAGCTATTAGGACGGAACTTTAAAAAGTTCATGTAAAAATTCAATTAAAAGTTAATACAAACCTTTCCATGAACTTTTTGAAGTACCCCTGTATACGCCATTCAGACCTCTTTGCCGATTTATTTAACTTTTTTCCTGTTTATTTGGAGACTATTAGAAACAGATGTCTTAAGTCGTTGTAACTGAAAATCTTGTGTTTTCTTCTGGAACTTAACTCTCTTCTCTGCTGCTTGAGTGTCCAGTACACGTGACAGCTTGTCGTTCCCAGATCCAGGTGCCTTCTGCCCTGTCCCAGACTCACCCCTCCCTGGCTCTGCCTCCTGTGGAAGGACTGGCCCCCTTCCACAGGGGGCGGGTGAGGGTCCACCCGAGATATCCTCTTGAGGCTCACTGGGGGGATCTTACATCGACCCCGCACCAGTCTGTCCTCTCTCGGTCCCCTCAGCACTTTGTTCCAGCCTCGCTTGTGGCAACAAACTGCCCTCTAGGCCGGATGTGACATTTGCCAACCGGACTATATGCTTAGGGCCAAGACCGAGAGTTCCTTCCAGTTACAGGCTTATTGTTTGTTTAAGTAAACAGCCAGCTTCCCAGGTAGAGATGGCTTCCGAGAGTGTAAAGTGCATATCACTAATGGCCTCTTCCTGCACATGCCCCATGTGTCTGGCTGTTTTATGGGGTATTTGTCTTCTAGGTGTGGAGTGAAGTCAACCAGGCGGTCCTGGACTATGAGAACCGTGAGTCAACGCCCAAGCTCGCAAAATTGCTGAAACTGCTGCTTTGGGCTCAGAGCGAGCTGGACCAGAAGAAAGTGAAGTACCCCAAAATGACAGACCTCAGCAAGGGCGTGATTGAGGAGCCCAAGTAGGCTGTATGGGCAGACCCAGCATGTCCCTGTGGCCCGGGCTCGCCTCCATCAGTCTACGACTGGAAGATTTTTACTGCAGTAGAGAACTCTTTTTCTCCCCTCGTGCTTTTTTTTTGACCTGGCATCTTTTTTAAAGAGAAAAATGGCCCTTTTAAGCGCTGGAAAATGTGTGGCGAAAGACACCGTCTGTGTGGAAGCCTGACACAGACTGCACGCCGCGGTGCCTGCTTTAGAGCTGGGCAGCTGTGGTTTGCCCTCCAGCACTCTCAGAACTGTGGCTGCTGAGGACTCTGCCTGCCGCTGAGCGCTGCATCTTTAGGGACATCGGGTAAGCTTAAGGCCTCCTGCTTCGAAGTATATGAAAAGCACTGATGACAATTTTGCTTTCTGTTAGCTCGTAGGCAGACAGCATGTGTTCTTAACTCTCCTGGGTCTTGTCAGGCCTTCATCTACAGGTTTTTCCTTACACCTTTGGTTCTTTGCTTTTTCTTTTTTCCGATAGGAAAAAATATATAGATTTGTAAATCCTAATTCAAAGATGACTTTTGTGTGAGGGTATCGAGTTTGATTTCTTTTTCCCTTTCATCTGGGTTGTGTGGATTTTGGGGAGATGTGTGTGTGAGGGGTGGGGCTATGTGGTTTTTAATTTTTTAAATATATATTTTGGTGCTTTATGTGATAAGAGACTCATTCATAGTGGATCAATGAACCATCTCTTCTGGGCAGTTTTGTTGAAAATAAAGGTTTCTCTTTAATTTCAAGAATGATCAAAATGGCCTCTAAAAAGTTTTAATCATCTCAAGCAGCCTTTGTTGTCAGGGCTGACTTTCCCCTGTGGTAATGGCAGTGGCATCGGCTAGCACCTGAAGCTGAAGACTGTGGTGCCCAGCCCTGTGCTCAGGGAGCGGCCTTCGTGAGAGCAAGGCAACCCTGGTGCTGATGCAGACGGCGTGGCCTGGCAGGAAGAACGCATGTCCAGCCCCAGTGATCTGCACTTCAGCATTTCAGAGCAGCTTCTCATCTTTTATTTCATCGTCAGCCAGTTCTGCAGATGTCCTGCTCTGCTCGGCAGACGGCGTGGCCTGGCAGGAAGAACGCATGTCCAGCCCCAGTGATCTGCACTTCAGCATCTCAGAGCAGCTTCTCATCTTTTATTTCATCGTCAGCCAGTTCTGCAGATGTCCTGCTCTGCTCCCTCACAGATTGTCGTCTGCTCAGTGGAGTGCAGGAGGGAAATGGCCTGACCCGGGATGGTGTGGTCAGTGCAGTTGGTGGGTGTGTGCCTATGTAGCCCAGAACACGATGTGCGTTTGGATTCGCTGCAGTGGACCACCTGGAGCTGAGTATCTGTGCCTAAGCAGGGATGAAAGTCGTGTTGTGGATAGCCGCAGAATTCCCAACACATCAGAGCGGGTCTTGTGGACACGTGGTGACGGTGCGGGCGCCGTCCTCAGATGTGGGATGCTGTTAGTGCTGACTTGGAGGACCTGCTCGCCTTACTCTTAAGCAGCAAGAGGTACCTTGACAAGAGAGGTCAGGCTGGGGCATGATCGCCAGCTTACCAGCACCCACGTGGCCGGGGCTGCCTCTCCTGGGCTGTCTGCTGATCCTGGAGCATCTGCTGTCTTGTCCTCTCCACTCGTTGCTTTCCTCTCTCACTTGGACCCTGGTGGGGTCGTGTTTCCAAGCTCTCTACTTCCACTTTCCGTGGTAGGAGCTTTTGGCAGTACTTATTTTTACTTACATTGTTTATGTAATTTAGCAACAGATGCAAAGATAAAACTTGCATTGATTATAAAACCATTCTAGCCTCCAGACTGACCCTTCGTGTAGCCCTTTTGATTTTGTGAGGATGATGTACCCGGGCAGGGGTCTTCCCCTTACCTCCTAGAAATGGTGTTTCGACTCTACTCCTGCTGTCTCAGTAGTCTTCAGATGTTACTTTTTTTAGGATTATTTCCTCTGGGGTTTGAGAATAATAATAAGTTAGAGCAAAAAAGTTTTAATCTTCAGGTAATTGATAGGTTAAATATAGCAGAATCTGGAAGAAAAACTAGGTAGAGATAAAACTACATTTTTTGAAAAGCACCAGATAATTCAGCATATTCCTAATTATCTTGTTAGTGTATATAAGACCTCTTACGTGAATAATTAGTATGTAATCAATCTGACATGTTCTCAAGGTCAGAGGGCGTGCGATGTGTAGTGAGGGAAAGCTCGTCTGCAGGGGTCATATGCACAGACTATCAGGACAGGATGGGGTTCATCACATGCATGAAACGTTACGATGTGGTTATAAGACGAAGTGTTGGTATATTATGTACCAGTTCAACCAGTGTGTAGCTTGGTAAGCCAGTGCTAAAATCCAGTATGGGCTAAATGTTAGACTCAAATTTCAGATATTGTTTTCTCTACCTTTGTTTAAGAGCCAGACTGACTTCTCCCATGGTTGTTAATGGACTGGAGTCTCCTGAGGAAGTGCTCCTTAAATTTGTCCTGTTTGCCACCTCTTTGCAGTCTCTTTTTGCAGCCAGCGAACAAAAGCAAGCAAGCAAGCCACTTTGGATAATGAACGTTCAGTATAATTCAGTTTTTCTACTTGGTCTCACTTGGATCTCACTGTTGTGTTTATTAAAATGTAGTTACGTTTTACAGAGTAGTTTATTTCTTCTTTTTACGCCTTCTGGTGGAAAGTGCCTTGAAATAAATAAAATTTGAGAATATTCTGCTACTCTGTGTTCCTGATATCATGAAGTCATGTGGGGAACAACCCCTAGTTTGGAATCTTTTCAAAGCGTAGGGATTATTGCAAAGCAAATGAGAACTAATATATTTCACTATTTGAATTAAGGTTTCCAGGTTTTAGAAAAGGCAGATGTTGATCAGGATTGGTATTTGAGGCCAAAGTCTCCATGGTACGTGGCTGAAGACTGGTGGCCCTGTGCGTGTGGAAACTGTACACCAGAGTCCACTGAGGCCTGGGCGAGGCCAAGCTCATCTTTCTGTCCAGTCAAGACGTGATCCGATCATCTAGGCAACAAATCAACAGAGTAACCATTACTCTGTCAGAAAGAAGAAATCCAGGGTTATCAGAGGTGGGAGCGGGGAGGGAGAGGGGAATGGGGAGAGACTGGACAAGGGGCATAAAGAATAAGTACGATTTGTAACAATATATATGCAAGTAATATTGATTTGATCAACATATGTCAATGTTAACCCCCCAAAATATGTATAATCAATTATGATTCAATAAAAACAAAAAATTTTTAAAAAGACAATCTGAAAACACATAGGGAAAATATATCGAGGACAGTTTTTCTAAGGCAATGGGATGTCTTTATTTTCTTATTTCTGTATACTGTTAGTTTTGGAGAGTGGAGGGACCAAGGGTTCCAGCAAGAATCTTACACATTTTATGATAAAGACAATGACATCCTTGGAATAAGGAAGCACGATTCCCTTCTGGGGTGTCACTGTCAAGTCTCAGTGTGAACACAGACCAAACTAGAAGCCTCAGGTGAACAGGGGCCTCCCACTTCCCTGCTAATGGAAGGTGTTGTGTGGTGTGTAGCAGGCAGTCACCGTCACAGGGCTGGAGGCAGTGACCCACGGGTGGTGCAGTGGCCCGTCATCATGGACCTGCAATAATTGCTGCTCAGTTAACATGTTTTATTCTGATACATGGAGATTATTTTTCACAACAGGTATGTTTTTGCTTCAGAAATCTGTATTGCTTTTTCAGATTTACAGTAAATTGTATCATCAGCGTTAGTCATTTAAAATCCTTTGTAAAACCATACCCAGCTCTAGTACTTTTGTGCCTGTTCAATTCTGTGACTCTATTACCTGAGACAAACGTGCCTCATGTTTTGAAAAGTGCAGAGTAGGTTGCTTTTGGTGCCTGTTTTTAATTTGGTAGTAAAAGTTATTACATTTTTCTCAATGGTCATCTGAAAGCTCTTTTCTTCCATGAAGGTATTTTAATAAGAACAAAGAATTAAATTAACACATTTGTATTGAATGTGTTGGTGTTAGAATTGATCAGTAGAAGGAAACTTCAGTTTGATGAAACTTTGTGCTTTGGTTTCCATCTGTCTCCGCTCTGACAGTGCTTCCCTTTTTGGTGTGTGTGTGTTTCGTGTAAATGTATGTGTTTAGTTTGAAATCTGTCATCTGTCCTCTAGAGCTGTGGCACTATGGTTTCGTAGACCATACACACAAGAAAATTTATCAAGTGAAGCCCACAGATCAGATGCACCCAGCTGTACCCAAAAGAATGGACAGAGGAAGTAATGACTGAAGATGGGTGGATCATGTCTGTCTGTGTCTCTGAGCAGGGGCTCGTTGAGTGCAGGTCAGTTTGCAAATGTCTCTGCCCCGCTGTCGACACTAAGCAGCCCCCTCTACTCAAGCTTGGTGGCAGACTTCAGACTGGCACATGGAGCCTCAGAGAGGAAGATGACCAGAATGCAGTTGCTTACTGTGCCCCATGTGACTGCCCGTGTTCAGAGGTGCCCCGTGTGTTTGGGGATGGGCTGCATGAGCCTGCCGCCCGTCACGGTCCCCGCCTGGCTGTGCCTTCCTGCTTCCCGCAGACACCGCAGCGGCTTTGCTCACATTCAAGGTCTCCTCCCTCCTACGGATCACAGTGTTTGACCATTGGGCTAATTTTCCCAGCTTGCGTTTGAAAGTGGAGCAAGCTGGCCTGTCACTGTACATGGGGGTCGAGGAGGAGCAGGGGGAGGAGGAGGTGGTGGTCAGCCAGGAGCATGGGCCCGGGGCAAGGGGACGGGGCTCTGGTCCCTGCTTTGCCACAGACTCATGGGACCAGCCAGCCCTTAGTCTCTGGGCACTCCAGTTTTAGAAATGTTGAACAGCAGTGTTTATAAGATTCAAGCAATGAATTCACTAGCACTTTGAAAGAATGAACTGTTGCAGAACCTTCAAAACTTCTTCAGCATAATGGACTGTATTACGCAGAGCCCATTACTGTGACTGTGATGTTCATCTTTCTGGTTCCCAGTGAAATTTTACACAATTCTCTGTCCTTTTTTTCTCCACCATTTAGAGTATTAATTCAGCGTGGACGGTGGATGCCCCTCCATTTGTAGTTAATTTGTGCAAATTATGTCCAGGGCTGGGATCTTACATCTTAGTTGCCTGTCAGTGATAGCGGAGGAAGGTGTTATTTGCAGTCTCATTTCCCACATGTTGGACTGGAGAGGGGTGGGTCCAGGTGGGGTGCAGGGAGGAGCCCCAGCCCAGGCTCTGGTTTGTCTGTATTCATGGAAAGCTACACGGGCTGTCGCGGGACCTGTACTTGACCTCCTATACTCATTCTCCTTGGCAGTGTGGGTCACGAAGGAGGCTGAGGAAGCGGGGAACCAACGTAAGTGGTGAGGCGTGAACTTGTTTAAAAAGAAAGCTTTACGGCATGTCTCCTTGTGGCAGCACTTGAAATAAAGAAACATGTTAGGCGGGCAGGACCCAACAAGAAGGCGGAGCCATAGGCCCCCAGAAGCAGGCCAGCGGGCATCTGCTGACAGCTCTGTCACAAAGGTCTCCTCTGTCCTTGAGAACCCAGGTGGTAACTGTTTACCATCCTTTCCATATGTGATTTTCCACCTTGAACCTCAAAGATAGTTTGTTGGTTGGGTGTGCAGCAGCTCGTAGAATCTGGAAGCCTGGAGACTGTGTCCACCTCGGCCACCACTGACACTGAATGTCCCTGCCCCCCAACCCAGAGCCTGGCACATATTTGTTGGTTGGGTGTGCAGCAGCTCGTAGAATCTGGAAGCCTGGAGACTGTGTCCACCTCGACCACCACTGACACTGAATGTCCCTGCCCCCCAACCCAGAGCCTGGCACATGGTCAGTGCTCAGAACAACTTTGTCTATGAATTCAGAGGCCAGTGACCATCTTCAGCTCCCTTCAGCACGGCCCTGTAAGATGGGGACCACCATCACCCCCATATTACAGACGGGGAAATGGACTCTCCCACGGCTCCCTTTCATGTCCAGGGCCTGCCACTGGTTCTGGGGTCGATCTCCTCCAAAGCCCCCAGTCCAACTTTCCTGCTGCCAGCGAAGCCCCAGTGCCAACCTGGGGTGGGAGGGAGTGGAGGCTGCAGCTCTGCCAGGGCACCTCACCTCAAACCAGCCTGGGCCCGGGCAGCCGTGGGTGCCGTTCCTGTGGGACTGGGTGCCGTTCCTGTGGGACAGCAGGGAGGTCCCTGGCCCAGCCTCCCTAGACGTTGGTGGGGCGGGGACCGAGGGGTACGCCCCGCAACACGTCCTGGGAGCGACAGACAGGAAGCATCCGGGGACTGACACGTGGACTTGGGCGGTGCTGCCTGGGTGGGTCGGCCCATCAGGCCCTGGGACACGCTGTCCCCACGGCCATCCCAGCGCCCTGAGCCTGATGCAGCTGCCCCCGGAGGAGGCCCGCAGGGACGTGGCTGAGGACGCCCAATGGTCCAGGTTGGGTGACCCGCAACACAATGGCTTGGGGGCAGGGTGGATGTTTGGGGAGGGAGCTGAGACGCTGCTGGCTGGGACCTCAGTGAGGAGTGCTGCTCTGTGGCATGGGCTGCACTGCAGGAGGCTGCCCTCCCAGACCCTCCTCCACAGCGGGGCCACTTCTCTCTGCCTGGGGCTGGCACACCCCTCCCTGGGCAGCCCAGCCCTTGGGAAAGAAGGAGGACCCTTCTCCCTGCCACCGAGTCCCAAGACCTGGCAGGTGCCCTTGAGCCCTTCTCCCAGCTGGTAGCCCTGGGAGTCTGGCAGTTTGGGTGATGAGGAGGCATGCCTCTGCCAGGTAGGACCACACCTGTTGATGGGTGTCCCCACAGCTGGGGTGAGGAGCAGCACAGGGGCACCTGACTGAGGCCAGCTTTGGGGCAGGCAGAGGGCCAGCTAGGAGCACTTGCTGGAGCCTGTGGCTGGCTGGCCAGGTCCTGCCACCACATGCCAACTGTGTGCCAGGATGGTTCCCCATTGGCCTCGGCCCTCCAAAGGATTCAGTTGTGGGGAGAAGGGCACAAGCAGGTCACCCACCCCTGTTCATATTCTGTTTCCCCCAACCACTGCTGCCTGCAGAGGCTCTAGGGCAGGTGATACCCATGGAAACTAGGAGTGAGATGGCCCCAATGGGACCCCCTAGAGAAGTCCCCAATCTACAGAAGAGCCACTGCCTCACTGGTTCTGTGAGCTGAGGCCCCTTGGCCACAGCAGCTGGACCCTGGGCCCAGAGTCCGGCCTTGTGGATTCCAGAGCCAGTCTACAACCAACTGCGACAAATGCATTCGGGGGAATGGCACATTCCCACACCGCCTGTTAGCCATGTGGGGCCAGGACTCTGGAACTGCTGGGAAGAGCTGCAGGAAGGCCCTTAGGGACAGTGCTGCTCCTGGGTGTTGGGGCAGAAATGAAGGCAGAGCTGGTGGGAAGAGGCAGAGGCTGAAGGTCGAAAGAAACCTTCCAAAGCCAAAGCCAGCAGGGGAGGTGAGGAGCCACAGAGCCCACACTGTAGCCGCCCTGGGTGTGCTGGGAGCAGGGACCACCAGGAGGGCCTGCCTCGCTCACTTCCTCCTCCCCTGCCCAGCATGTTACACCCAATGTGTAACCCTGGTGGAGGGCCAAACCAGGCATCTCAACCAGCTCACAGAGAGTTGTGGCCCCAGGGCTGGTGGAAAGTTCCACAAACATCACTGGCAGCTTGTGTTTTAATGGCTCCATCTGGCCTTTGCCCTAACCACTTCCCTTCGGGGGCTCTCTCTTTAAGAGGGAACATTTGGGCTGGCCCTGTGTGGCTTGCTTCATTGGCCTTTGGCAGCTGTGTGGGGTCAAGGCTGTGCACAACCCGCATGTGGGCAGTGACGAACATCATCACTTCTGTGGACCCTCTTCAGCCTATCACAGAGGTGGGGCGAGGCCAGCTGGGCAGGATTTGAGAGAGGCGGCGCCTGGACTAAGTTCCTGGCCCCTGGCATGGTGTGTTCCCCTTTCCTGAGTTGAGGGGCCACGTGACCACCTGTTTGCCCAGCCCTGCATGTGGCTTCTGCACAGGGGCCACTTGCAGGAAGTGGGGGCTCTGGAGGTTCCTAGAAGCATCGTGCTGTGCTGGGGGTGCCAACCCGAAGCTCAGGGCAGCACAAATGGGTAGGATAAAGATTTCGGGCCCCTCCTAAGCTTTCTAGTTTCTAATCAATCCCCCAGTAGGAAGGAGAATTTGGGCCTGGGATCCTAATCTTCCCTCAGGCACATCTGGGTCGCCCCACTAGCCAGATTTCCTTGTTCCGTGCCCCCAGTGCTGCCGAGGGTGTCCCTTGGCCAGCCTGGCCAGCACCCCACCCCACTCAGGGATGGAGCTGTGGGTCCTCCCAGCCCAGCACCTTCAGTTCAGGGCAGACTGACCGCCTGTGGCCACAGAGGAAGTCTCAGTACTCTGACAGCATGGACAGGGTCAGTCCCAGTTGGCCACCGCCATTTCCAACTGGCCTTCCCACCCAGAAAACAAACAAGGCCAAGCTGTCCTTTCCCAGCCAGGTTGTCCTGTCCCAGTCAGGTGCACCCAGGGAGGGGCCGCATGCAGGGCAGGGTCCCATTGGGTGCAAGTGGCCCCTTTGCTGCCTTGACCACATAAAGGCTTTCGGTGTGGGGTTGAGTGTTGCTCCCACGCCTCTGCCATGACCCTGTGCAATAGTCAGTGAAAAGCAAACTCCGTGTACACGTGTTCACGGTGGCCCTGCAGGACTCACCCAGGACAGGGCGTCTGGAGGCTAGGGCAGTGCTGTGGGGGGCAGGGACTGTACTTTGGACTGTCCCTCTCTGTGCTTTCCAGTTGCCCAGAAGCAGCATTTGCTGGTCCACTGGTGAATGCCAGGACAGACAGCCAAGCCCTGGTGGCTGATGGCTGATCCTGCTGGGGGGGCCTTGACCAGGACAGCAGCTCCCAGCAGGTAGCATGCGAGGTGTCTGTGGCCCAATAAGGAGGCCCTGTCTGCCTTTGAGATAACGAGTCCTTGTTGGCCATTTGTCAGGCTCTCTGCACCAGTGCCACGACCCCCTCTGGGCCCAGCCTGCCTGAGGCCTGCCGTGGCCTTCCCACCCTCACTGCGCGGGCCTCCTCCCTGCGTGTTCTGCAGACCTCCCAGGAGAACCCAGCTCTGTGCACTTGCACCGAGTGCACCCCCAGCCCCCTGCCCTTCTACCCAGCCCCCACTCTCAGGGCTTAGGTCCTCACTGCCTGCTTCACAAAGAAATCGGAGTTGCCAGTGGGAACCGTCCTGTTCCTGTCACCAGCTCAGAGCTGCCGTGGCCAGCCTGCCCTCCTGACCCCCTGGGGCTACCCCTCCCTCACCGCATCTCCCACGCAAGAAACGTGCTCAAGACTGTGTATTCCTCTCTTTTAAAAATTTTTTTAAAAATACGTATATATATATAAATATATGTATATATAAGTATATATATATAAATACATATATATATAAGTATATATATATAAATATATATGTATATATAAACTGTGAGTTTTAGGACAGTTTTAGGTTATGGAACGACTGTGAAGATAGTGCAGGGAGCTCCCGTACACCCACACCCACTGTCCTGTTAACATCTTAGATTATCATAGTACATTTTTCACGATCAGTGAGCCACAACTGATATGTCATCATGAACTGAAGTCCGCCACTTATCCAGGTTCCTCAGTTTTCCCTGAGTGTCCCTTGTCTGTCCCAGGACACTGTCCAGGCCCCAAGTGCTGTGTAGATGTCGCGTCTCCTCGGGATCTTTGTGGCCATGGTGGCTTCTCAGATTTTCCTTTCTTTTTTTTTTTTGTCTTTTTTCATGTCCGGCAACGGATCGCAACCCTCGGTGTTGCGCTCGCACCACGCTCAGCCAGTGAGCGGGAACCGGTCTGTATGTGGGATCCGAACCCTCGGCGGGAGCACCGCTGCGCTCCCAAGTGGCGCACTGTAGCAGTGCGCCACCGGGCCGGCCCTCAGATTTTCCTTTCTGATGACCTGGTGGTCTCTGGGACTGGCCAGGTGCATGGTGGGGTGTCTGCTATTAGTATTTGCCTGGTGTGTCTCTCATGGTCAGCCTGGGGTCAGGACTCTTGGGAAGGAAGACCCCATGCGGGACGGGCCCTTCGTACCATGTCCTGTTGGGCCAGGCTGTCTGCTCAACTCATCATGATCGACGGTGGCATGCCTCTCATTTTTAATAAGCAGCAAGTGAAAAACAAGAAAAGCCTTTGCCTGACCGCCCCCCAGCAGCTGCCAGTCATCTGTGCCCCCCCCAGGCCCTCAGGCTCACCTGTGCCTGTCGAGGAGCCAACCCATCAGTGTCCTGGGCCCCCACCTCCTCGAGGCTCTTCTTGGTCACCCACACAGTGGTGGTCAGTACTGACTCCAGCCCCAGCCCTGCTCAAGCACCCTCCAGGGTCCAACTCAGCGAGGCTCCAACTGAGCCTGTGCCCAACTCCGCTGCCTCCCTGCCGGGGGTCCCTAACTCAGCACCCCCACCATTGGTCCTGTGGCTCGGAGAGAAGTCTGGGTGCACCCCACGCAGAGTCCTGCTCTTCCCCTGATCCTCAGTGGGCAGGAGTCACAGCAGCCTCTCTAGCTGGGCCCCACTTCCTCGCCCGCCCCAGGGAATGCGGTCCTGTGGTGCTATCATTCTTATGAGATGTGTGGTCAAGGTGAAGAGGCCTCTTGGCCCCCAGCTTCTGCTCTGTCCATTTGACTATCCTCACCTGGGCCTTGGCTGCCCTGTCTGTGCCTGGGGCCTGTGCTCACACTGTCCACTGCCTGGGCCACTTCCTGGGGAAACTGCCCTCCTGGACCCTCTCCACGTGCTGCAGCCTAACTTCTGGAGCCCGCGGGAGGGGTGGTTTTTCCTTTTTGTATTTGGTTTCTATTGGTCACTTCAGGTGGGGTTAGCCCCAGCGTTGGCCATCAACAGTGTCTTTGAGGGGAGAAAGGAAGGAAGGAGAGAAGGATAGAACAGGGCAGTGTGGGCTCAGCTGTGGAGTGGCAAGGGGGCTGGACACCCTACCTCCTGGGCCCCGAGCAGCTGAGACTCCAGGGCAGACGTTTCTGGACATCTCCCTGCTGCAGACACCCAGAGGGGTCCAGTGGCTTGTGGTCACTAGTTCTAGAACTGGGTCCAGGCCCTGCAGGGTGCAGCTTCACTGACCGACTCCTAGGCAGAGTTGGCATTCAGAAGGGTCTGCAGCACCGAGGGCACTTGCACCTCTGGTGGGGTGCCCTGCCACTCAGAGCTGCACTTCAGAGGGTTCAAAGCTCATCGAGAGGTGGCACATGAGGACTTCACCCAAGGGAGCGGCTGCTCTGGAGCATGGAGGGGCAGCGTCCATCTCCATTCCTCTGCCCTGTGGTCTGTCCTCAGCCCCCACTCATTCACAGCTCCCTGGGCACCAGGACCCTGAGGGTTGTCATCCTGTGCCCTACCCGAGTCTGTGTTCATAGCATGTAGCCACCCATAGGGTCCTGGGGGCTAGGGAGCCCCACGCCCCCTTAGGCCACCTGCCCTAGCCTCTCCCTCTTCCCTCCATACCCTTCCTTCTGTGGACAGTAGCTGCACCCCCTGCCCCTGGCGAACCCTAGACTCACCCAGCCAGGAGGAGGCCGAGGGTCCCGCCCCAGGTCACCCCCAGGCACAGAAGGTGTCCACTCTGCCAAAGGGCCCTCCTGCTACCACCCTGCCCTCAGGTCCCCTCTGGCTGCCCCAGTCCACCCAGACCTGATACTCAGGAGCTCGGCTGAAGCCAGTGCCCATCACCAGAACCTGGGGCCTCCTGCTCTCTTCAGTCAGCGGCAGCAGCTACCGAGGAGGCGTGTCTGCCCTGGAGCCTGGGCAGGTGGGGCTGCTGCCTGTGATGGGCTGAGAAGGATGCCTCACCCCCACCAGGTTCCTCCGATGGCTGCTGGGTCCTCTCCTGGCCACCCAGCCTTGCCTCCCCGAAGTCCTCTGAGGGGCAGGCCCAGCCAGCTCTCCTGGGGCCCCGCAGGGGCCACCGTACTGCTCCTTGGGGCCCTCTTGCTCCACCTCAGCCCTGCCACTGCCTCTGTGGGTCATTAGGTGCCAGCTCCCTGCTGATCGCCTCCCTGGGCCCCTGGGGCTGCTTTCAGCCTCTGCCTGCATTCTCCTAGCAGCCGGGGGCAGGTGTGTGTGGAGGTTTGCAAACTTGCCAAGTTGCCTTCCACAGAGGGCATCCCAATGCACAGTCTTTCTGACATGTGTGACCGTGTCTTATGGTACTTGGGAGGTCTCTGAGGGATGACCTGAAAGCAGCAGGCCTCCCAGGGTCTCTCCAGGGCCTGACCTTCTCCCCTCCTGCAGGCCCGAGTGCCAGGTATGGACAGGGATGCTGCTGCTAGGCACGGGTCTGCTGTACTGCGCCCGCATCAGCATGCCCATCTGCGTGGCCTCCATGAGCCAAGACTTTGGCTGGAACAAGAAGGAGGCTGGAATCGTGCTCAGCAGCTTCTTCTGGGGCTACTGCCTGACGCAGGTCGTGGGCGGCCACCTTGGGGACCGGTAACTGTCCTCCTCTGCTCCCCAGTGCCTGGGCTCAAGGGGTGGGTGGGCTGGCCGTGCTGCTGCACACTGAGCAGGAAATGGCTCCTGAGGAAGGAGCCTAGTAAATAAATTTGGGGAGAGGCCCTGCCCAGAGGAGGACGTGAGCTGGGGGAGGAGGGGCCAGCCCAGGGAGACCTGAGGTCAGCAGGGGCTCAGCAGGGCAGCTCTGGGGTGTGGGCAGGGCCTGCAGAGGTTCAGCCCTGTGCCCCACATCTCAGCGCTTGTCTGCAGGGCAGGGATATGGTGGCACCCACCCCAGAGGGCTCCTCTTAGCGCAGGCAGTGCCCCTCATCCCACCTGCACAGCCCCCATCCCCTCCCTCATGTGCCCCCTGCAGGATCGGGGGTGAGAAGGTCATCCTGCTGTCAGCCTCTGCCTGGGGCTTCATCACCACCGCCACCCCTCTGCTGGCCCACCTGGGCGGTGCCCACCTGGTCTTCATGACCTTCTCGCGCATCCTCATGGGCTTGCTCCAAGGTAAGGGGCTCCTCGGGCTGCTTCCCTCTCCTCTCTCTGCTGGCATTTAGCTCTGGCTCCAAGTGGAGTAGACCAGGGGAGTGTGCACATGCAGGTGCACACTTGTGTGCATGTGTGTGTGTGCTGTGCACGCAGGTGGGTGTGCGAGTGTGCATGCGTGCACATGTGGGTGCCTTTGCATGTGTGTGCATATATGTGTGTGTGCATACAGGTGGGTATGCCACTGTCCATGTATGTGTATGCATTGCAGATGTGCACATGTGTGCCTGTGTACATGTATATAAGTGTGATGCATGTGTGTCCGTGTGCTTGTGAATGCATGTGTGTGCCTTCTGTAGGCACACGCTCTCTGCAGTGACACACAGGATCAGATGGTGCACCCACATGGTAAACTTACCTCCTGGCACCCAACTTTGTCACCAAACACATTACTTCAGTGACATGTCCCAGCTGAGAGGGACCTGCTTTGGGTCTCTGGGTTTCATTCGTCTGTGTCACTTGTGTGCTGATGGTGCCTCTGATGCTGGGACTTTGGAGAAACAGCACAGCCTCCAGCCTGGTCACCACATCCATCTGGGCTTCCAGATCTGGGCTGGCTAAACCTGCTCCTTGTGGCCTTGCCCTGCCCTCCTGAGCTGGCAGCAGGTTGGGAGGAGGCTCTGCTGCCCTGGGACCTCCGCCCCCCAAGTCCAGGGAACTTGGGGAGCTCCCTCTCAGGTCCCTTCCCACCCTCCCTCCCCCACAGCCTCACCAAGGTTCAGACTTGGGTGGCATCGCTCACAACCTCTCCTGTGCAGAGGAAGGGTCTGCCCTGGAGAGAGGCCACTCTTGCCATCAAGGGGGCCACGTGAGCAACATGGGCACCGCCCACCAGGACCCACACAGGGCCCCACACGTGGCCGTCCTCAGGAAGGTGCTGTGAGTGCTAGTGATGATTTAAGTGTGTTCATTCATTGTGGGACCCCGTCCCAGAGCTGGCCTCCTCCAGCATCACCCCCTCCCTAAGACAGCCTGGGACCCAGCCACAGGAGACCCTCAGCAACCGTGAGCGGATGAGGGAGAAGGGGAGGGATGGATGACCACTGAGGGAGGACGAGCCCAGGGGGTGGGACTTCTGGGTGAGGAGGAGGGTCCCAAGGTGCAGCAATTGAGAAGACTACACAGCCTTGGAGCCAGGCCAGGCGGATCAACGCCTCACTGCTGTTGCTGAGAAGGTCCCAGACCCTAGGGCCCAGGGAGGTGGGTGGCTGCCCTTGTGAGTGGCTTGGGTGGGCCTGGGCAGGGCAGGGCATCACCTGCCCCTGCCAGCCGGCTACCAGTGCCAGGCTGCACTTCCCTGTGCTGGGGCCAACGTGTTCTTGCTGTGACAGCTCGGTGCCTGAGCCACGTTCTGTTGAGAAGCTGCTTAATGTTTGCCTGTTTTAATGTCACATGTCGTCCTCTGCCCAGAAGTCTATCTGGGGGCCTGGTAGCAGCAGGGTGATCATGTGATAACCGTCCACACTACCTATAGCCGGGGACACAGAGTGAGGATAATGGCGTGCCTTGCTGTGTCTGTGCGTGTGGTCTGTGGGCAAGGGGAGCTGTCAGGGTTTCCCAAGATCTGAGGCTTTATGCTTCAGGGGCATTAAACTTATGGAGAGAGCCCCCACAGATCCTGCCCCCACCCTTGGGGTTGGGCATCCTCTGGACTCACAGCCCACACCTGAATGGAGGGGCCCGGGACGAGCTGCCTGGCTGGGCTCTCTGCCCTCTGAGGCTGCTGCTGGCTGGCCCCCCGAGCGACCACATCTTCTGCTTGTCCCAGGGGTTTACTTCCCTGCCCTGACCAGCCTGCTGTCACAGAAAGTGCAGGAGAGTGAGCGCGCCTTCACCTACAGCACTGTGGGCACTGGCTCCCAGTTCGGGTAAGTCCAGGCCCCTTCAGGGGCGGCCTCTGGTTGGGGCAGGGGACAGCCACGCAGGCCTGAGGCTGCTCTCCAGGGCACTTGCTGCTGCTCTGCGGGCCTGTGCATTTCTTTGTGCGTGTTTCTGCCGTGGGGTGGGGCTCTGGCACATGCATCGGGGAGTGACCACTTTGTCCTGTCCTTCCATCTGTGCTCGCAGAGCCAGGTGCTGTCGCACCCTCTGCACCCACTCCAAAGGAAGAGTCTGCAGCCCCAGAGCGGCTGGCCAGGTGGGCTGCAGCCTGAGCCCTAGCGGCAGGCGACCAGGTTTCTACGTATTCCCTGATCTAGTCAAGTTGACACCTAAAATGAACCACCACATGCACTCAGAAGTGTTTCTGAAATTTTATCCTCTATGATAAACAAAGCAAAACAAACAAAAAAAAGTGGAGGTTTCATGTCAGTGCGCTCCCTTCACAGTTTCCTTCTCGCCACCGTTTTAGTTTAAAAGAGTCCACAGCACAAATCGTAGGCCAATGTGAAGCCCAGAGGCGAGACACTAGCAACACTGCAAGTCCCACAGCAGCCGCCCCTCTGCCTGACACGCGTGGCCCATCCCAAATCCCCCCAGCGCTGTGTGTCCCGGGTATCCCTGAACACTTGCAGTTCTTAACAAAGTGCTGCAGTGCTGAGGCTTCAAGCAGCTGCTTTAAAGGCAATGAAGACACCCTCTTTTCTAGGGGTGCAGCTCACAGCAGGGTGGGTATTCTCAGGGTGTCTCCTTACTCCAGCTGTGCAGCTGGGCTCACAGCCACACTGCTCCCCGTCCCCCCAGGATGCTGGTGACAGGAGCCATGAGCTCCCTGCTCCTTGACTGCTATGGCTGGCAGAGTGTCTTCTACTTCTCAGGCGGACTCACCTTGCTGTGGGTGTGTTACGTGTACAGGTACCTGCTGAGTGAAAAAGGTAACCACAGGCCAGGGGGGCAAGTGGCAGGCAAACGCAGCTGCCCAGTGCCTCCTCCCCTCTCAGTGGCCTCAATGCCCACGGAGCAGGGGCAGCTCAGCAGGACCCCAGAGGCCACGGCCTTGACCAGCTCCAAAAGAACCATCTAGACTAGAGCCTCAAGAAAAACGCTATTGATTCAGTCTGGACAGTTCCATCTGGGGGAAAGTAGGCATCCAGAGAGCCTGCCAGGCCAAGGAGAGGGGGTTGCAGGAGCAGGTTGAGTCCTCAGGTGGTGAGATGGGGACTCAGGGACTCCAGGACAGGCCCTGGGCTCTGGAGGAGGACGTGGGCAAGGGTCCTTTAGACCTGGACCCTGGAAGGTGATGCTGCCTGCTGGTGCTGGGCAGAGGACCTGGGAGGCAGGGCCGAGCACAGCTGGTATGGATAGGGCCTGCCAGCCCCTCTGGAGCTGCCCCCAAATCACTGGTCTGCTGGGAATGGACACTGAGTCACTGGTCCCGATGGCCATCACCCTAAAATCACCTGCTTTCTCAGATCTCATCCTAGCCTTGGGCATCCTGGAACGAGGCCTGCCAGTGTCCAGGCACACCAAGGTCCCCTGGAGGCAGCTCTTCCGAAAGCCTTCTGTCTGGTGAGCTGGGGCTGGTGTGGCTGGTCCAAGCGTGGGGCCAGGACAGCAATGGTGGGGTGTAAGACTGGCTGGACCTGCATGGCCCCAGGCCCCAACAGACCCCAGAACAAGCAGGGTCTGTGACTCAGAGTGGGTGGGCCAGTGGGGGGCTGAGGACAGAAGTGGTCGGTGGTTCCGCAGGCCCACTCTGAGCCTGGGGTCCCGCAGGGCGGCCATCGTCTCCCAGCTATCCTCAGCCTGCTCCTTCTTCGTGCTCCTCTCCTGGCTACCCACCTTCTTCAAGGAGACCTTCCCCCATGCCAAGGTGAGTCTCCCTATCCCAGGGCATGCACAGGGTGAAGGAGAGCCCAAGAGGCTGCTGGGGCTGGGCTTGAGCTGTGGCTGGATGCCGTGGTCCCTGGCCTGCAGACATGGGTCCCCAGATGTGGCTTGTGGCCTTACCGTGCCTTTGTGCACACTGGGGAGCAGGCGTCTGGTTTTGAGGCTGTGTGAGCAGGAGACGCACAGCCCTGCTCCCTGTGGCTACTGCCGCCTTCCTTGTGCTGGACTTGACATGTTGCCCGGCAGGGCCCCTCCCTTAGGGCCTGGCCAGCCGTCTGTCTGTGGCTGAGGAGAACCCTCACAGTCCAGCTCAGGACCCCTGAGCTGCACGTTCCCAGGGCAGGATGACCCCTCCTGGCTCTGCCTGGTACGGGGTGGGGAGTAACATGGGAAATTTGGGCTGCAGAGGAGACAGCCGCTAGCAGACCTAGCACTCAGCCAGGGGTGGCTGGAGGCTGCTCATGCCCAGCCCAGGGAGGGCCTTGGCCCTGTCTGAGCCACACCCCTCCCTGCAGGGCTGGGTCTTCAATATGGTGCCCTGGTTGGTGGCAATTCCTGCCAGTCTGTTCAGCGGGTTCCTCTCTGATCGTCTCATCAATCAGGGTGAGTATTGGGAGGAGCCAGGGCTGCACCCTAGGCTGGCTGTTCTTCCAGGGGGTGGGAGGCTCCCCTCCTGGGAGATGCAGCTATCGTGCTGAAGAGGCCCATGCCCCAGGGACTGGCTGGGACAGAGAGGCACCCTGGCCCTTCAGAGCCAACCCAGGGTGTGGACGCAGCTGTGGGCCTGCCAGCCACTTCTTCCCAGCTTCAGTTTCCCCATTAAAGGGCAGGGGTTGGAGTACAGTGAAAGAGCCAGCCCCTGCGGAGGGGGCTGGGCGCCGGGTGGGGTGTGAGGCCGTAGGTGCCCACATTTGCACTCTAACCTTCCAAAGAGCCCCCAGACCCAAGGGGGATGAGCCCAGGGATGTGTCCTCACAGACGCACATGTGCAGAGGCATGTGTGCTCACACACTCAATCTGCACAAGCACATCCATCCTTTAAATGCTACAGTATTTTCCCTAATTACAAAAGTAACACAAACCATGGTGGAAAAAGAAAATCTGGAGAAACACAGAGACAGTGAGAGCCACTTGGCTGTTTAACGCCTTTGCAGCTGTCCATGTGGCCATCCTTCCATGCCCAGACTGCGGCCAAGGAAATCCTCTGAAGTACACACGCACATTTTCATCCATGACGTGGGATACCCTGTGTTGAGCCTGAGGTGCTGCCCTGGGCCACCCTGTCGTCTCCTCCCTTGCACCCTCTCTGTAGCTGCTCTGGGTGGGACCCCACTCCAGGGCACGACGGGAGGTGCAGCACGAATGTATTAATGGGAACCCCTTCCCTGGTCTCCCTCCCCATCCAGGTTACAGAGCCATCACGGTGCGGAAGTTCATGCAGGTAGGAAAGTCTTCCCTGTGGCTATCCCTGGACATCCGTTTTGTTCCGGGTCTCCTGGGACCTGCAGATTATGTCCCAAAATCATTAGGCAGTTGCACAGCCTCCCCAACCGGCCAGCCCAGGACCCAGACGCGGCTGGTTTAGATGACTGCTGGAAGGTGCTCTTGGATCTGTGTTAGGACACTTCTCCGAGCTTGGAGGGTGGGCTCTGTGCCCCTCTGGGCCTGAGTATGCTCACATCAGTGGGACCTGCCCCACATAGCTCAATGAGCAGGGCTGGGCCCATCTGTGGGGAGCCTTGCCCAGGAGGCGTTTTCAGGTCGGGCAGGCCTGACTCTCCCTTGTTCGGTGCACCCAGGCAGCTGCCGGGCAGGGCTGAGCCAAGAGAAGGCCCTGGCAGCTGGCACACTGTGGGGCGCCTGCCCATAATGATGCCTCTTTGCTGCAGGTGATGGGCCTTGGCCTGTCCAGCGTTTTTGCTCTGTGTCTGGGCCACACCTCCAGTTTCGTCCAGTCTGTGGTCTTTGCGTCTGCCTCCATCGGCCTCCAGACCTTCAACCACAGGTAAGGGCTGGCCACCCTGTCCATGTCCTGCTCTGCAGGACCGTGAAAGGAGGGGACAGGGCAAGGTCCCTGTGAGCAATCACAGTGGCAGTGGCTGTCCAGTGGCTGTAAGGGCTGGCCACCCTGTCCATGTCCTGCTCTGCAGGACCGTGAAAGGAGGGGACAGGGCAGGGTCCCTGTGAGCAATCACAGTGGCAGTGGCTGTCCAGTGGCTGGTGTGGGTGTCCAGCCCTGGGAGGGCCTGGGACCAGCTGGCAGCTTGGACACAGCGTGTGCAGTGGGCTCTGCCTTTCCCTCTCTCTGCCTCCCTTCCGGCTTGGCGGTGTCACCGGGAGCTGTTTCAGGGACCAGCAGTTCAATGTCATTTTTCAAATTAGTGAACAGCCAATGTGTGTCTGTGCGAGCCACGGATGTGCTTTTCCCATGGCGTGCAGAGCCTCAGGGTGGCCCGCCCCTATGGCCCCACCAGCCCTTCCAGTGGTGTGCGGGTGGCCCGTGGCCACTCACCCTCTGTCTTTCCTGCCCCCGCAGCGGCATTTCCGTCAACATCCAGGACTTGGCCCCAACCTGCGCAGGCTTTCTGTTTGGTGAGAACTTGCCTGGGTTGTGGGGGCTGCCCCCCTGGGTGGGATGGGAGGCTGTGGGGGCTCAGAGGGGCTTTCTCTGATGGTCCTCTTCTCTCTCTCTCTGGCCTGTTCACAGGTGTGGCCAACACAGCTGGGGCCTTGGCAGGTGAGGGTGGGCCTCATGCCCCGGGGTTTCCCTGCCCACGGGGAAACAAGCCCAGGGACAGGGGGGTTTCCTGACTGCCCTCCCCATCTTCTATCATCTCCTTCCAGCTCCCCCAGTCCTGCTGGGTGGGCCGTGGTGCCCTTCAGAGGGGTCCCAGTGTTAGAGGAGGACAGGGAACCCAGAGAGAGAACATAGCTGCTTTCTGAGGTGCCCACTTACCCTGGCTGGTGGTTGGTGGCTCATAGGCCACTATCCCACCTGACCCACAAATGTGAGATAAATGCCGGTGGTCTGGCATCCCCAGGTGGACACCTGGCCCCGCCGGGTGCTGCAGATGAGGGGGTTGTTCTCCCACCACCTGCCTGTCACTCTCGGTTCCCCTCTGGAGGGACACAGGGGACTTGCTAGGGGGTGATTTCCTGAAGGTTTGTGAGATGTCTGCCCCTCCCAAACGCCCTGAGTCTGAGCCGGGCCTGGCAGCTGGGACATCCAAATCCAGCCCTTGGAGCACCAGGGGTTCAAACCACCAGGCCCTGCCCACCCTAGCCCTCCCCCCCTCGCCACTGCCCAAGGGCCCTCAGCCTGCCTGTGCCTCTCTTGGTGCAGGTGTCGTGGGCGTGTATCTGGGTGGCTACCTGATAGAGACCACCGGCTCCTGGGCCTGCATGTTCAACCTAGTGGCCATCATCAGCAGCCTGGGACTGTGCATCTTCCTGGTGTTTGGACAGGCTCAGAGGGTAGACCTGAGCCCCACTCACGAGGACCTCTAGCTCCTCAATCCCTTCAGTCCTCAAGGAGCCTCGCATCCCCTGGGACAAAGGCTCAACTTAGGAGACCTGATTGCTTTGGATGTCAGAGCAGAGGAGAATGTGGACCACCATGGAGGGGGTTGCTCACTAAGACATCTAAATGAGCTGGCGGGAGGGGTGGGGGCAGATACCCAAGCCCACGGCAGGCCCACCCTCTTTCTGAGCCTCAGTTTCCCCACTTGCCCCAGGAATGAGCCTGCCCTCCTCACAGGGTTGGTGTGACTGTCAGGGGTGAGTGGTGGTATTTTTAGCAGCAGCAGAACCTTTGTTGCTGCCATGATCTGCTCCACGTAGACCCCTGCCCCGGCAGCCTCCTGCAGTCTCCCACTGTGGGAACGTGCCCGTTAGTGCAGGAGCCAGGGTGCCAGGCTAGAGTCTCCCCCACCCCAATCCACTTCACTGTTTTCCTTTGATGGACGATTCTCTGTGGTGAGAGCCATCCTGTGCACTGTAGGATGTTTAGGAGATCCCAGACCTCTACCAACTCCATGCCAGCAGCACCCTTGTGGAAACCATGGCTCTAGACAAGGCCTCGGAGCTTCTGCTTCTCGAGGGAGCCAGGCTGAGACCCCCAGGTTGATGGGTAGGCAGCAGGCTAGAGACCCTTGCCCATCTCTGGGCCCCGTCCCTCTCCACCCCCGCCACCCCGTCTCTCCTGCTGTGGATCCCTTGGCATTAACGATGCGTTCTGAGCAGGCAGAGACCTGGGCACCCTCGGGCCCTGCCTGGACACTGCCATGCAGTGACTCTCTGATCCAAGTGCCAGCCACTCCCACTGCCAGGGGGATGTGGACCACGCACCCCAGAGCTGGGCAAACCCGTTTCCAGTGTTGTCTTTCTACCTCCATTTTTATACTCCAAAGAGCTGGTGTTCTCATGAATCAATAATAGATTTTGCAGGGTGTATATGTAGAGAAAAGAAACTATAAATACAAAGAAAATCACGCCAAGGCCTTATTTAAATGATAACTATTAAACTTCTTGAAAAGAAGGTCATTATTGTATTCAACACTTTGTTTTTCAAGAATGAACACGTGTTAAAGATTTTGTATAACTCACTCATAAGGAAACAGGTACAGTGTTAGAACCAGGTCAGAGGAGAATCCCAAGAGTTGTCCATCATGGATCAGGGATGCTGAAATGGACACACAAAGTCAGTGCTGGCTTTCTGCTGTCCTTCCCTGGCATGTCTGCAGGGGATGGCTCTTGGGCAGGGCTTGCCAGAGGTGTGCTGTGAAATGACAATGTGTACTTTCCCATTTAAGAACAAATATTTCCCTGCCGTCTTCCCAGTTTTGGTCAAAAAGCACCTGAAAGATAAAATTCTTGATTACAAAATGAGTCTGGCCTCCTAGATAAGCTGCCTGATTATTTACGTAGGCATAGGCAGGAGTGTTATCACCATGAAGGCCCTGGAGTAGCCTTGCTGGGGGCTTCTGGAAGAATCTCGGGCACTTCTGGAAGCCCTGGCAGGCAGTGTTGTCCCAAGTCTGGGAAAGCCTGAGACGCTCCTGAGCTGCAGATTTCAGAGGCAGAAGCTGCACACAGTGAGTGGGCTCCTCGCCCTGCCACCGCCGCCGCCTCTTGGGTAAAGCACACAGAACATAATAAAATGCACCATTTTAACCATTTTTAAGTGCACAGTTCAGGGGCACTAAGCACATTCACACTGTCGTGCAGCCATCACCACATCCATCTCCAGAACCTTTCATCTTCCCAAACTGAAACTCAGTCCTGGGCCGGCCTGGTGGCGCACTGCTACAGTGCACCGCTTGGGAAGCGTGGTGGCGCTCCCGCCGAGGGTTCGGATCCCACATACAGACCGGCCGCTCACTGGCTGAGCGAGGGGCGGGAGCAACACCGAGGGTTGCGATCCCGTGGCCGGTCCCGGTCCGGTACGGGCGCGACACTGAGGGTTGCGATCCGTTGCCGGTCACGAAAAAAGACAAAAAGGAAAAAAAAAAAAGAAAAAGAAACTCAGTCCCACTAGACAGTGACTCCGTGGCCTCTGTCCTGGCCAGCCAACTCCCTCCATCCTACATTGTCTCTATGAGTCTGAGACCTCGTGTGAGTGGAATCAGACAGTGTATGTCTTCTGTGGCTTATTTCACTCAGCACAATGTCCTCGGGGTTCCTGCATATTGCAGCACGTGTCGGAATGTCCTTCCTTCCCAGGCTGAATCCTCTCTGTTGTGTGTGCACACCCAATCACACCCAATTTGTTCCTCTGTTGTTTGTCACGGCCTCTTGGCTGTTGTGAATATGCTGCTATGACCGTGGGTGGGCAATGGGCATCTTTGTTTTTAATCCGCCACCAGCCATAAAATCTTCAAGTTTGAGAGAGAGGACCGTCTTCCCCCAGCAAACCCTGCGTCAACTGAGGTCTCAGCACCTTAAACCCCCTGAACAGATGCATGGCCCAAGGGTGCTGCAGGGCGCCTACCCAGGCAGACCCTGCTCACCACCCCAAGGGGCCCCAAACTCGTGTGTAAAGCACACAGGGTCAGAGGGCCATGGTTCCCAGGTTGGCTGGACCCTGCGTCTGTCACACTGTGGTCATTTCATCACAAAGCAGAGGCTGGGAGGGAGCTGTAGCCTGGGATTTGGGGGCGCAGGGCCTATGTACAGCTGCGGGTCCGTCTCCTCGGCAGCTGTCTGTCTGGAACATCACCTCAGAGTTGGCTGCCATGTCCCTAGCCTTTCCTAAGGTGATGTTGGACCCTGGGACAGGGTCTGGGAGTCCAGGAAGAAGTGTGCGGGTGGCAAAGAGGGGATGCAGCCCAGACTTCCCCCATTCCAGCAGACTGGGGACCACGCCCGAGGTCTGCACTGTGTTGTCTGGTGCAGACAGGCCCAGACACCGTGTCCACCTCAGGGGACAGCTGGGCAGGACCAGGCGGCACCTCCCCCCGACATGAGCCCCCCAGATCTGGAGTAAGATCCGCCCTGGGAGAGTGGGGACCCCGCAGCTGCGGAGTGACCTGGCGGCGGAGTCTGCTGGGTCATGAGCTCGCTGTTCTTTCTGGGATTTGCTCTCAGGGGGCGTTGACCCGCCCCCGCTCAGTGCCAGGGGCCTCACGGGCTGCGCTGGAGGGGCCGTGACTGGGGCGCAGGAGGTGGGGACTGCGGCCTCGCGGCTCCGGGCAGCGTCCCCAGCCCGCCCCCTGGCTCTCAGCTGGACGTAACGCCACCCCCATCCCCGCTGGCCTCGGTCCCTGCCGCCAGCCCCCCCAGGGCTACCAGTTCTCGGATTGGCTTTCCAGAGCCCCCCGGCAGTTCCCTGGGCAGCCAGGGTGACTCAGGCCGGGTCTTGGGGACTCGATGCCACGCACTAGGCCCGAGGGCGCTGACGACAGGGTGCAGCAGCGCCGAGAGGGCCTTCGGGGGCCACAGCGCCTCTCTCTGCCCCTGCACTCCCTGCGAGGAGGGTCCTGCCAGCCGCGGCCGCGCGCGAGCGTCCACTGACTCTTGCAAGCCGTGTGCGAGGGGCATGCGCGTGCGCATGAGCGCGCGCGCCGTGTAAGTTTGCACCCGCGTGTGCGTGTGGGCGCGCACGCGTCAGGACCTGGCACCGTCCTTCCCCATTTCACCGACAGAGGGCGCCGTCCGATAGGGCTGGGTCTGCTCCTTCGCCTCCCAGGGAACGTCCCAGCGTGGTGTCTTCCCCGGGACACGGCGTGGAGGAGGCGCCGGGTTCCAGGCCGCTCTGCTCGTGACAAGGGGACGGGCGGGAAGGATGTTCCAGGTGGAGGGAAGAGCGTGGTAATGGCGGGGGCATCACATCCCGTTCACGGTGGAGTGAGAGGGCTGGGGCCGAGAAGTGGGACCCGCGGGAGGGCCGGGCCTGGGCCCGCGATGCTCTCAAGGGTGGCCAGGGCCCCTCAGGGTGCGGGGCCCCTTGAGGGCCTGATGCCCAGACGGCAGGAGCCCTCACCAGCCCATGCCCCGGGGCCGCAGGCTCGCTCCGTGGAGCCCTGTGTCCACCTTTGGCGAGGAGATGAAGAAGCTGCCCAGGCCCTGCGACTCAGGGCCTCCTGGTCACTCCAGGGCCTGGGCACGCCCGCTGCCCCAGCACCCTGGCTCCCTACTCCTCCCCCTTGAAGCCCCAGGGGCTCAGCGTCGGGGGCAGGGCTGTCCCCCCACGTGGGCACAGGTGGGGCAGCTGTAACTATGCATGGGTGGGGGGACTCTGTGGAGGGCCCCAGGGGGACAGACAATCCTTCCTCTGAGGAGTGCTGGCCCCCCGCGGGCAACGGGAGGTGGACGAGACTGGGGCTGTCCTGGGCGCGGCCTCCTGGGGAAACCTTGTCCCTGGACATGGGGAGGCCGGGAGGCCGGCTCGCTCAAGACGCCTCGGCACCTGTCCCACTTCCTATTTGGTTTTCTCCACGTGGCTTTGTGTGCTGATTTCGGGGTTGCTCACAGACTCTGCTGGAAATGTTTGTTATGACCTCCACTCTGGAGATGATGGAAAACATGAAAGACGTCGAGTGGAGAATGGGGTTCCGGGAGCCCGGTGTCCTGGTCATTCCCTGCACCTCCTCTGAGCCCACTGCCCTGAGTCCTACCTACCGTCCCCTTCCCCCCCTCACGTTCCTCAGTGCTGGGCTGTCCCCAGCCCCACGCCTGCGTCTCCTGTCCCTGGTCACCATAAGTGACACTTTCTGTCATTTCTTTAAAGCAGGATCTTTAATAGCTGCTTAATATTCGTAATTAATATGTTAATGGCTCCTCTGCCTCTCTGGGCTGCCCCCCCCATTTGCTGGCCATCGTCCTTCAGCTGTAGGTCGGCAACACCCTGGGGGTCCCCGCCTGCCCTCTTGGGGACTCCCCCTCCCAGGACGATGCTCTGGGGGGTGCCCTTGGTTGGGGCGCCTCTTGGACGACTGTCTGCTCTGGACAGGGACAGGCTGGCCAGCCCCTTCCCCCTCCACTGGTTTCTGCCAAACAGGGTAGGAAGGAGAGAGGGTCTGTGCTTTGGAAATACACTTCTGACAGGATTTACTTTATTGTATTTAATTGAAAAGCATTGAAGTTGGGGCATGAATATTCAGAGTCAGTGGCTGCTGGTGCAGAGCTAGTTGTCTGTGATCTGTGATTCGGGGACGCGCCTCAGCACGGGGCCTGTCCAAGGGGGAGTGGCGGTGGGAAAGCTATTAATTGAAATAGCTTCATTAATTAGTAATTAACAGCAGGGTAATGACTATGTCACACGTCGTATTTCAGTGGATGCCCTTCATGTGTTATGGGGCCTTTAATTAAAGGATGTGCATTTTAATTAAAGGCAAGCTTGGCCCTTTGGCCTTTGGAATACAAAAGATGCTCCCAACTTTCAGAGAAGACTGTGGGGAGGCTGGTGCAGGTGGCAGGGAAGCTGGAGCTGCCGGGTGCGTCCTCCATCCTTGGGGACCCCATCGCTTCCAGCCCTTCCCTGGCCAGTCCTCCTTAGAGTCCAGCAGATGGCCTGGTGGCCATGTGGGGTCTCAGCCAGCACAGGAGGGGCCCTGCCTGGAGGGACACGTGAGGCTTTGCTGCTGGCAAGGACGCTGGAGTCCTACCAGGAGGGGCTAGAAGCTGCACCTGGAGGGAGGACAGAGGCCCCTTGGGGCCACTGCTGTCCCAGGCCTTCCCTTGTCCTGATGGGAGACAGGGAGGCCACGGACATTCATCCAGACCAGTGCTGGTCAAAAAGGCAGGAGAGTGTTGGTTCCTAACCCCCTTCAAGGTGGGCCCTCCTGGGCCGGCCCGGTGGCGCACTGGATAGTGTGCCGCTTGCGAGCGCGGAGGCGCTCCCGCCGAGGGTTCGGATCCCATGTGGAGACCGGTTCCTGCTCACTGGTGCGGGTGCAGCACCGAGGGTTGCGATTCTGTTGCCGGTCCCCGGTACGGGCGCGACACCGAGGGTTGTGATCCTGTTACCGGTCAGTAAATAAGAGACAAAAAAGGAAAAAAAAAAAAAAAAGGTGGGCCCTCCTTACCACACCTGGTGGGGCAACCCCCCAGCCCCCCAGCCCCCAGGAGCCATGCGGGTGAACGAGGGCTTCTTCCTGGGCCGGGCTGAGTCCAGCTTCCCTCCTCTTGTCCTGTGCACCCCAGATGGCCTCGGAGCAGGTGACCACACTGCACACTCTTTGGAGAAAGCCACCTTGGCTAGTAGGGAAGGGCTTCCTGCTATCAGCCTGCTTCAGGGTCCTTCCCAGCTACCCCTGCCCCCTGCCACACAAGCAAACAGCCAGCTCCAGCCCCTCGTCCCTTTCCAGTTGGCATGCTCTCTGTGTCTCCGTGTGTCTCTGTCTCCATGTCTCTCTGTGTTTCTGCATCTCTGTCTCTGCGTCTGTGTTTCTGAGTCTCTGTGTGTCTGCATGTCTGTCTCTGTGTCTCTGTCTCTCTTTGTCTCTGTCTCTCTGTGTCTCTCTGTCTCTGTCTCTGTGTCTCTCTGTCTCTGTGTCTCTATCTCTGTCTCGGCATCTCTGTTTTGATGTCTCTGTGTCTCTGTCTCTGTGTCTCTGTCCCTTGCGGGTGCAGCACCGAGGGTTGCGATTCTGTTGCCGGTCCCCGGTACGGGCGCGACACCGAGGGTTGTGATCCCGTTACCGGTCAGTAAATAAGAGACAAAAAAGGAAAAAAAAAAAAAAAAGGTGGGCCCTCCTTACCACACCTGGTGGGGCAGCCCCCCAGCCCCCCAGCCCCCAGGAGCCATGCGGGTGAACGAGGGCTTCTTCCTGGGCCGGGCTGAGTCCAGCTTCCCTCCTCTTGTCCTGTGCACCCCAGATGGCCTCGGAGCAGGTGACCACACTGCACACTCTTTGGAGAAAGCCAGCTTGGCTAGTAGGGAAGGGCTTCCTGCTATCAGCCTGCTTCAGGGTCCTTCCCAGCTACCCCTGCCCCCTGCCACACAAACAAGCAAACAGCCAGCTCCAGCCCCTCGTCCCTTTCCAGTTGGCATGCTCTCTGTGTCTCCGTGTGTCTCTGTCTCCATGCCTCTCTGTGTTTCTGCATCTCTGTCTCTGCGTCTGTCTTTCTGAGTCTCTGTGTGTCTGCATGTCTGTCTCTGTGTCTCTGTCTCTCTTTGTCTCTGTCTCTCTGTGTCTCTCTGTCTCTGTCTCTGTGTCTGTCTCTGTGTCTCTCTGTCTCTGTGTCTCTGTCTCACACAGAGCATATTCACATGCTCATACAAGAGTGCACGTGCCCTCATACACACCTCCACACTCTGTATGCACACACATGCACACATGTGCACAATTGCACACACATGTACCTGTGCTTGGCCCAGGCTGTCCTCAGGGCTATGCTGGGCAGGGCAGGTCTGTGGAGACTCTGTGGGCAGCCCCTGCACACCTGCCCATCTCAGCATCCTACAAGTACAGGTGGTGTAACGGTGGCCCGGGGAGGGGCTCCCCACTAAACAGGCCTCACGTACAATGTCCCTTTGTGCCCTGAGCTCCCAGCTCCCAGCCCCCAGCCTGGGGCCTGGCCCAGGTGCTACTTAGTGGAGGATGTTGGCTAAAGGAAACACAGGAGACCCCTGCCGAGGGCGCCAAGCATTCTTCTCTGTCCCCTCCCCATTTTTCTGCCTGGTGGAGACACGCTCATCCCCCATACTGGGTTGCAGAAATCCCAAGGCTGCTGGCCTCGGCTCTCACCAGCTGCCTCTTTGTGCCCATCTCAGTGGAGAAGACCCATCTGCATTAGGATGCTGAGGCTGTTTTGAAATGCAGCCCACATCTTTCCCTTGAGAGGGGAGTCCAGTTCCCTCCCTGTACTCTGGGTGAGCTTGTGACTGCTTCTGAAGCTGGACTTGACGTCTGCAGCCCCCGTCTGGCTCTCCTGGGACACTCACTCTTGGAACCCAGCCACCATGCTGTAAGGAAGCCCAATCACCCCATGCAGGAGACGCATGGGGAGGACCCGAGGTGCATGGGGAGGGGGCTTGCCCACCCAGCCCCCTGACCCAGTTCCAGGCCGTCTGACGTACTAAGACAGGATCACCCAGCCAAGCCCTCTCCAAATTCCTGACCCACAGAAACCATCGGACAGAATGCAATGATTGACAGAAATTGAAACAGGTTTGGGAGTGATCTGTTAAGCAGCAGCAGCCACTGGATCAGAGGGGGAGAGAAGATTCCCAAAGGATCGACTGGAGGCGCCATCCTGGTATCAGACCAAGGAGTCGGAATTATTTCTAATCTTGTGCAAGGGAGAAGGGAAGGGGTGTGCTGGGCCAGGTGGGTCAGGCGGGCTGGCTGGAGAAGGGGTGGGGGCTACTCCACAAGAGAACAGCCTAGGGCTCTCAGGCAGGGAGAGCTGCATGCCTGAAGGGAAGGGGTGTGCTGGGCCAGGTGGGTCAGGCGGGCTGGCTGGAGAAGGGGTGGGGGCGACTCCACAAGAGAACAGCCTAGGGCTCTCAGGCAGGGAGAGCTGCATGCCCGCTGGGCGGTGGGGATGTCAGTGTGTGGTCCGAGCTCTGGTGCTGATCAGTGGCTGCCTGCAGAGAGTCCCCAGCCACTCTAGCCATCTAGTCTGCTCACAGTTGTTGCTTGGGGAGAATTTGGCTAACATTGACTTCCTGCCCCTCCCAAAAGCAGTGGCCACCTTTGCCGAGGTGGGCAGATGGACCTCAGAGTTGCTTTAAGTCAAAGCCTTTAGCCAGTAGTGTCAGTGCCAAGGACAACCCAATTGAGATGCCACTAAAAATGCCAGAGGCACACGACATGAAAAACAGCCTGTCCCGTTAGATTGCTTGATGTGCCTGACATGAAGGACCATCCTCCAAACCCTCCAGCAGCTCCCTTCCCCCTTCCTTTGGATTGGAGAGCCTTCAGCTGGACTCAGGCAGTGCATTTTAACATTTTCTTCTGCTCGCCCACAAAAAGGAGGCCGGGGAACACAGCACAGGTGCCTGCAGGAACCTCACCTGCCCGCAGCACCCCCACTGCAGAGGTGCCTGCATCCACCCAGACCGCTGGCACCGGCATCTGCCACGCCCAGCAGGACCCTTCGTACTTTCTGGCCCCTTCTCCTCCTGTCACCTATTTTTCCATGAACAGAATTAGGAACTTCACACGGACAAGCCCAGTGCCCTGCAGGATGGGTCGGAAGTTGTCATACTGCTCAGCTCGGGTTGCTGGGACAAAGCTCCTTGGGCTGAGTGACTGAACAGAAGTGGGTCCTCTCCCTGTCCTGGAGGCTGGAAGTCCAGGATCAAAGTATGGGCAGGGCTGGTTTCTCCTGAGTCCTCACTCCTGGAGTCCTCACATGGTCATCCCCCTGTGCATGTCTGTGTCCTGACCTCCCCTTATGAGAACACCTGTCATGTGGGATAAGGGCCACTGTAGTGACCTCGTTGAACTTGGTTACTTCTGTAAAGACCCTATCTCTAAATAAGGTCACAGTCTGAGGTAGTGGGAGCTAGAACTTCAACATACGAATTTGTGGGGACACAATTCAGATTGCCACAGCATGGCTTCCCTATTCCCACCTGCCCTAAACCCAGAGCCACAGGAGCTAGATGAGGCTGTCCCGAGGCTGTAGAGAAGGCCCCAGTGCTGCCTGATGCCCCTACTTAGGGACTGAGGAGTGGCAGCTGCTGACAGCTCACAGCTGAGTCCATTCCCCAGGGTCAGCATGGGGTGGACAAGGACCCTGCCCCTCAGCCTTAATTGGGACAACCTTGAAAGCCCTCGGGGCTCAGGTTCCCTGTGGGTCGTAGAAGTATCTGCTGTGGCTACACTGCACTTAACTTTTCCCTGTCCTGTGCCCCCCAGGTGGTGGCAAGGACCCTTCCCCAGCAGATTCCATCTCAGTGCAGTTTTCAGGGGCCCATCCTAAGGCAAGACCCCAAGACCCAGAGCCAGGGAGAGACTGGCATCTCCTATTTGAGATTGTCCATGTGTTAGAAAGAAATGCTGACCCCGGCTCAGGGAAGCATAGTGTAGAGGAATGCTCACAGCCCACCCCACCGGAGAGCACATTCAATAAAAACAACACAGACTCAGTCCTGCCGGCCGGAAGAGAGTCTCGGGACTCATAAAACCCAAAGGGCACAATGAGCCCTTGAAAAGAGACTCCACACCTCAGCCCCAGGGAAAGGCAGATCAAAACCTCCAGGAGGTGCCTCCTCGCCCCACCAGGACAGCCGGAATCAACAGCCAGCAATAAAAGTGGCGACAGGGCTGGAGAACTCGGAGCCCACGTGCACTGCTGGTGGGACTACGACACGGTGCAGCTGCCGCGGAAACTGGCTGGCACTCCTTGCAAGGTTAATGCAGACTCCTACACAACCCAGCAGTTCCACCTCTCGGGGGCTGCCCGCAAGAAATGAAGAGAGGGGCTCACCAAAACCCTGGACGTGAGTGTTCTCAGTGGAGTATCCACAGCAGCCAAAAGGGAAAACAACCCATGTCCATCAACAGGTGGATGGATGGAAGCGCAGTCTGTCAATACAGTGCAAAGTTATTCAGGCATGAAAAGGAATGAAGCCCTGGCACATGCTCCAACACGGATAGCCCTTGTCAACACGAGGCTCAGTGAAAGCAGCCAGACACAAAAGACCACACGCTGTGTCATTCATTTTGCAGAAACATCCAGACTGGGAAGTTCACAGAGGCAAAAGCAGACTGGCAGCTGCCAGGGCTGGGGAGGCACTGCTTAGCACGTGCGGAGTTTTCTTTCGGGGTGATGAGAATGTTCTGGAGCTGGATAGAGGTGGTGGTTGTACAACACTGTGAATGTACCAAATGTCACAGAATGGCTCATTTTTAAAATGACTAATTTTATATTGCGTGAATTCTACCTCGACTTTAAAAACCAGGATGGACGGTTCAGTGGCACACAGCGGACCCGAGGTGAGAGCTGTGTGTCAGAAACCGCTCCTTTCTTCCCAGTGCCTGGGATGTGGCCAGGTGGGTGCGGTGTGAGCAGCTTCCGTAAGGGCAGGAGAAGAAGGGAACAGCCTCTCGAGTGGGTGCATGCCACCACCACCGTCCCCACAGCTCTGCCATGGAGGCCGGTCCCAGGGGAGAATGGGGAGGCAGGCCCTTGTGAGCACAATTGGGCTGTCTTCCTTCCCTCCAGAGTCGCTGCCTGCTGTTTCTCCTTACGCAGTATTAGTGTTACCACGCTAGGCTTCACATGGCCCACACGTTCTGGGCTGAAAAAGTAGAACGTGCAAATGAGTGGACGTGACGACCAGCCGCTAGGATCTGGCGAGCGCCCTCTGAGCTGCTGCCGTCCGTGACTGTCAGCGTCCACACCGCGGGGTGCCCTCTGCTCAGGGATGTCCTCCCGCAAGGGCGTCTCCCTCCCTGCACCCCGCCCTGAGCATTCACCGAGGGGCTGCTCCGCCCGCCCGAGCCCGAGGGCCCAGCAAAAGGACTCGCTCTCTCCTGCCGGCCCAAGATGCCCCATTTCCTGTCCCGGCTAGTGGAGAGTGGGATCACCCCTGCCTTTGGGCACCCCAGGATGGCCGTCCTCTCTCTCTCCCCAGGGCTGGGGTGGTCCTGGGCAGGGATGAGGGGACTGTCCAACAGTGTGAGGCACACAGCCTTTCCTAAAGGCCATTTGGGCGATTTGGTGCTGGAGCACCCCCTCCTCCACCCCCTCAGCTGAGGGACAGGGACAGGACCGTTCAACCCTCCACCCCCCAACTGTTCCCACACCTCATTCTACTTTGGCCAGCCAGAGCCCTGACCCAGCTCCTCCCTTCCCTGTGGACTGAGCTGGTGTGGGGAAGCTAGGGACAAGCCCTGAGCAGCCTGGTCCCCCACTTCCATGGGGACCATCCCAAGCCGGGCATGGGAGCATTTCTTCCTCCCCATGGTCTGTGGGGCCAAGCTTGGCCGGTGGCATTGCCCGTGGGGGCTGGAGAAGCCCCCTGGCTGCTGCGGGGCTCTGGGAGGACTGGGTGTTCCCTGTAGGCCCTCAGCATCATTTTCTCACCAGCCTGATGCATTCACAGGGACAGCAAGCTGTCCCCACCCTTCAGGTCATTTCTCTGTCTTCCTCCCTACTTCTTTTTTTTTTTTTTTTTTTTTTTTTTTTTTTTTTTTTTT
>NW_007728070.1:87718-97068 GCF_000696425.1 Galeopterus variegatus | reverse complement strand
CGCTCAGCCAGTGAGCGCTGTGAGCGCACTGGTCATCCCTATATAGGATCCGAACCCGCGGCAGGAGCGCTGCTGCACTCCCAGCGCCGCACTCTCCCGAGTGCGCCACGGGCTCGGCCCTTCCTCCCTACTTCTGCCCTAAATGGATGATTTGAACATAGACTGGTGTAAAGGGCCTGCTAACAAGGGCCCCAGAGCTACGGGTCCCCCTCGACGCTGGACCCAGGACGTTTCATCTCTGCGTTTGTGACAGAATTCCATTGCATGGATGGTTTGGGGAGGGACTTTTCTGATGTTTCCTCACCATCCAACTGAACTCCAGAGTCATTGTTCCACATGGAACGTTTGTGATTGTCAACATTTTCCACTTCCATCTTTAATTGGCTGAAACAATTTCGCCAAGGTTAATTTTTTTATGTGAAAAACTTACGTAATTTGCCAATGACCACGTCTGACCTCTCTTGGAGCCTCCACTCCTACCACATCCCATTTCATGGTTAGGTTTAAAGGTCTGATTGTTGTCAAGCAGAATTTACTCTTCCATCAGCCTTTAGTGGACAAAAAACATGACTCCTGAGCCGACCACAGCAGCACCACACCTGCCTGGGGCAGAGAACAGCAGAAAGTATGGGTCAAGAACAACGTTCCTGGGGCCAAAACAGCTGGACAAGGCTCCTGATGGAGCTGACAGTGCACATGGGCTGCCTGCACCGATGCGGGTTACCCCCTGGCCTGCTCTTTCCTCTCTTTAGTGATGGTCAGGGACTCGGCTCTGTCCAGCTTGGTCCCTCCTTCACCCTCTGTCCAGTGACAGGGACTCGGCCCTGTCCAGCTCAGTTCCTCCTTCCCCCTCTGTCCCGTAGGACTGAGGTGATGATGGGTTTTGCCCATAATAGAGCTCCCTACCCCTCCCACCTCCATGCCAGCCCCACTCACATGGCAGTTTGTCCACATTGAGCTGTGATTGTGGCATAAGCAGCCTCAGACCAGTTCCCGTCTTGGCCCATCTGCTGGTTGGAGCAGCAGGGACTTGGGAGACGGGCAGTCTCAACCTTCCAGCGGGGAAAACCCTCCCTCTGCAACCGGCCTGGCTCTGCCCTGGCTCCTTAATTAGCACTCCGCCTGCTGCTCTGACCTGTCCTGGGCCTGTGGGTTCCTGTCATGAGCCATCTCCAGAATTGGCCCTAATTGGTGGCTTCTCGGTAGCTCTTGGAGAGACGAGGGTGGGGGCCGCAGCTTCCTCCTCGTGGGGGAAGAGCTGGCCTCTCTGTGGGGCAGGATGCCGGCAAGGGCTGGTAGGGACAGACAGAGCAGCTGCCCTCCAGAGCTAGCTGGGAACGTAGCTTATCTGCAGGAAAATGAGGAGAGGGGAACAGGCCCTGAAGGCCCCACAAGGCAGGGATGAGCCTCCCATGCCAGGCCAGGCCCCCGAACCTAGTCTTGGCTCGGCCAGGGGGGACGAGGCTCTCCCTGTGTGATCACTGCATTCCGCCCGCTTGGGAGAGTCGCCTCCCTGTTTACAAGCCGCGTGTCCTCGTCCCTGCAGAGACAGCCCCGTCTTCCTTCTCTCACCAGCAGGATTCAGAGAGTGTGAAAAATGAATGTTTCCCTAGGTTTCAGCTGACGTTCAATTTTAATGACTTTTGAAACAAAGTGACTGTTAAGCAGGCGTTGTTTTATGTTTTATGGTTTCCTGACATCTGGTGGGTGTTTTGCCCACGTGGGAACAGACACTAACAGCACTTCCTAGTGGCTCACAAATGACACGCACTCGCCCGCACTCTGGGCGCGCAGGCCAATTTGCTCTTTAGAAGTGGCCGCGTTGGCCTGTCAATCAGCTCTTGCCGTAGGCACTTTTTGGTGATTAGAAGCCCCTTGGAGAGTGAGAACTCCAAATTAGTTTTAAATAAAAAATAAGAATATTCATGCTGTTGAACATCTAAAGGTAAAGGAAACAACAGAATCCAAACCGGCCGGCATGGGTCCCCGTGTTGCTGGTGGAGGGGGCCGCGGGCTCGGACCCACTGGGGGTCCCTAGGGACGGGGCACCAGCAGCCTCACAAAGCCTCAGAGGCGGGAGTGGCAGACAGGGCTTGTTGGAACAGGAGGGGCCGCAGGCGTTCTAGCGTTGGTCTGGCGGGCTCCAGGTGGGAGCGTTTCATGTTGAGTGGTGCCTTTGCCAGGGAGGGAGAAGCAGCCGTCTCCTTGAGGGGACAGCAAGTGCTCCCTTTGAAGAGGTCGACAATGAGTGGGCCGAGTCACAGGAGGCAGAGGAGGCAGCCTGTCGGGGCAGCTGCCCCCCCTGTACCCCACCTCCGCACTGCCAAGGACCTTGGCTTGTCCCACCACCCCTGGCCAGCCCTGCTGGGTCAGCCCCGCCCCCACCTGCCACCACCTTGCTGCCTGGGGCTGCGCCCTGCAGCAGAACGTGCTCCCCGTTGTGCCCAGGTTTGCGGGAGGCAGGATGGAAGCAGGAGGAGTTGCGTGTGTGGCAGAAACAAGCGGAGCCTTCCCTGCCCACCTCCCCACCTTCGTGCCCTGTCCAGCCCCGCAGTGCACAGCTACTGTTCCCCGGGACCATTTCACCAGCAATAACGCTCGTCCTCCCTGGCTTTCCAGCTAACGCTGTTGTTAATAGGCAAAGATAAATCTATTTTATGGCCCCTCCATTCTGGAGGTGGCTTCCAGAGGCTTTGGTGGATGGGGCTGAGGGCTGAAGCCTGCTCTAGGTCGACAGGTAGGTAAGCTGGTCACACCTTGAGGACACACACCGTGGGGTCCCTGGGCCGGCTCCCTGGGTGGGGGGAGGCTGTGAAACCCAAGGTGGCCTATAAAGGTGGCGAGGGAGACGGTGTGGGATGGGTGCCTCCTCAGCAGACCGAGAACTCTGCCCCAAAGCTGCAGGCCTCGGCCTCCTGGGGCACAGCAGCTCTCCCGAGCCAGGTGCTCAGGGCTGGCTCACAGCTGCCCCCATCTCCCTCCTTCCCTGGGGTCCTCACTGGAGCTGCAGGGCGGCTACGTTCCTCCCGTGGGCGCTCAGGATGCTCGCTGCAGGTGGGCGACAGCTCTGGACCAGACTCCGGCTTGAAGCCCTGCCTGCCGCTTAGAAGCTGCAGGACCTTGGCCAGAATCCCACCTTCCCTGAGCCTCTGCATCCTCGTGGGGAAGCAGTTAGGGTGTCACAGCGTGGTACAGTGAGCTTGCAAGCAGAGGCGGGACACCAAGGCTTGAAGCAGGAAGCAGAATTTATTGATGCTGGCACCGGCTCGTGGACTTGTGTCACAAAGGCTGAGCCCCTAACACAGTGGGGATGTCTCTTTTATATTGTTACAATTCCGGTTTTTACAGTGGAATAAATGTTATAACTTCTGTTTAGGTGGGAAAAGTTCCGGGTCCATTAGCCATTACAGCAGGGCAGGAAAGTCAAATGTTGCATCAGCTGTTGCAGCAGAGCGGAGCACAGCTGGGCATATGTGATAGCACGGTGGGGCATAGTCAGGAGAGCAGTCAGGAGGACATGCATGCCTCAAAGGGACGGGGCAGCGACGTCCCACTGGGAATCTTAAACAAGGGCGTCTGTGGGAGACACTGGGCCAGTATTGGGCACGAAAGACAACCTCACAGAGTGGGTTTTCAATCGCAGGATGCGAGCTGCCTTCATGACCCCCTTCTTTTTACAGCGGCAACCCACCTGCCCAGGGCAAAGACTACACCCTTCCCCACCCCCGCTGAAGATCCTTAACCCCTGACCTCCACTCTAGCCAGGGCACCTGGCACTGCCTCTTCAATGCTTCCGCCTCAGGGCCTCTGAACATGCCACTCCTCTGCCTGGATGTCCCCCCAGCCACCCCCTCCAGGAAGCCTTCCTCTTCTCAGGCTCAGTGATCTGGATACTGCTCTGCCCACTCCTGATCACGATTCCACCAGGAGGGGCCAGGCTGGTCTTGCCCACTGCTGTGTCCTCAGCAGACAGCGCCTGGCATGGGGTGACCTCTGACAGTCAGGGTTGAGGCTGTTACAGTCATGTCAGCACCATCTCTCCTCTGTGCCTGTCTTCTTAACAAATGTGGTGAGATACACATAACATTCACCACGTTAACCATTGTCAAGCATGCAGTTCAGTGTCATTCAGTGCATTCACAATAATGTGCCACTGCTACCACCATCTGCTCCCAGAACTTTTTCATCTTGCCAGAAACACACCCTGGCCACGTTAACCATTGTCAAGCATGCAGTTCAGTGTCATTCAGTGCATTCACAATAATGTGCCACCATTACCACCATCTGCTCCCAGAACTTTTTCATCTTGCCAGAAACACACCCTGGCCCCATCTGCAGTCACTCCCAATCCCCTCTCACCCGCAGCCTCTGGCAACCACTAATCTACTTTCTGTCTCTGGATTTGCTTGTTCTGAACATTTCATAAAAACAGAACCACATGGCATGTGACCTTTTCTGGCTAGTGTCTTCCATCGAGCACATGTTCTGCAGGTTCATCCATGTGGTAGCGTGTGTCGGCACTTCATTCTGTTTATGACTGAGTGATGTCCTCTTGCACGGATGTACCGACTGAGTTGATGCGCTCGGCGGCTGGAGCGCTGGGCTGGGTCCACTCTGGCTGCCGTGCGGTATCATGTAGGTGCTGAACAGGCACATGTAGGTGCTGCTGTGGCCACAGGCACCGTTTCTGCCTGGGTCACTTTTCTCAGTGGCGACTGTCTTTTCAGTTCATGAGTTCTCCCTCGGCCCTTGGTTGCTCACAGTTTAGGGGAGGGTCACAGCAGAAGTTCACCCTGCCCCTGAATGCAGCAAGCTCTGACTTGTCCAGAGAAGGGCCACTGCTGCCAGGACAATGCCCACTGCCTGCATTCCCAGACCTTCCTCCTGTCCTGGGCCTGAGTCGCTGGAGCCTCGGGCTAGTGCGGCATCTGTGGCTCTGTGCTGGTGTGGCCGCTGCAAGCATATGCCGTGGTAGGTCGAGTCTCCAGCTAGACCCCT
Organism: Galeopterus variegatus; assembly: GCF_000696425.1. Taxonomy (NCBI): domain Eukaryota; kingdom Metazoa; phylum Chordata; class Mammalia; order Dermoptera; family Cynocephalidae; genus Galeopterus; species Galeopterus variegatus. The sequence continues at coordinate 92,070 of NW_007728070.1, read as the reverse complement.
TCTGCACTACTAAATATTTTAGCAAATAAAATTTTGTAAATGTGTGGCCAGATGTCCAAGTTGACAAAGTGCTTAGGGCATTTGACTGATAAAAAGCCTGGGCCCTTGGTAAATGGGGATTTAAGGCAAGCCCTGAGGCAAGTGTGGGATATTAAAAACATCCTGCGCTCCTTTGTGCAGGACTTGGGCGCATAGAGGTTTGAAGCTGAGCATCCATCTGTCACCACCACGTCCCGACATTCAACAAAGCCGGTCGATCTTGCAGCAGCGGCTGCACTGCAACAGGCCCGGTGTGGCTGGGAGCTCGCCCACCACAAAGGAAGCCCCATCAATATTCATGAGCTGGGCCCCCTGTGGGTTTACAGAGAGGATGGCACAGCCTTGGGCAGGCCCCCCTCCCTGGCACTGGCTCTGCCGTAGGAGAATCCGAGAAACAGACGGGGACCGTATGGGGAGGCCACAGTTCTCTCCTGGGCAGAGGTGGAGATTGGCGCAGACCCATGGGAAGCCAGACGTCTTCCCCAGACTCATAGGAAGAGAGGGACAGAGAAGGCCTGGGTGGGGGGGCGGCAGGAGGCCCAGCCCCACACAGGCCCCTCTTGCAATAAAAAAAAAGCTGAGAACACCAGGCAGAGCACCCATCAGAATTCGTGGAAGGCCTGAGTCCAGGGTGGGTTTTCAAATGCTGCTCTGCAAGGGTTACCCTATGGCATCCGGGGGAGCGACGTGAGCCCAGGGTGGGAGGCAGCACAGACCACAACGCAGCACCTGCCCTGGAGCGTCTGGCAGGCCCATCATGTTCTTACTGGCTCTGCTAGTCTGCTGACACCGACCGCAGCGATAGCAATGACATTGGTCACTGTCTCCTGCATCCCGCCCACTGCCACAGCCCACTAATTGCACTTGGTTCTGATGCAGGCTACGAGGTTAGGGCTGGTTAGGGTCTCCCATCTCGTGGAGACATGTTCCGGGCTGGGCGGGGAGTGGACTCTGGCTTGTGGAAGGAGCCAGCCTGTGGCAAGTCCTGGTCCTACTTCCACCACATCTGAGAAACTCGGCTGCTCACGTGTCCTCCTGGGGTCCTGTTTGATTACTGCAGCCAGTTGGTGCGGGTGAGGCTCACACGAAGCGTGCAGTCCTTCTGAGAGCAGCATCCTCTGCCCACACTCATTGCAGGGGGATGAATGTGCCTTTCTTCTTGTCTCAGACTGGAGGTGAGGCAGACCCCTGCTCAGGTGAGGTGGGTACCAGGCCAGCCCCTGCAAGCCTCAGACCCACAGTCTTTCACATAAACATGTCAATCTGGATACCTGCCTGCCCTGCTCAGCCAGACAAATCCTCCCCCTGGTTTTTGCTCAGGTAGGCGGGAAATGCCTACTCACCTGGAGTCCCCTTGCCTGGGGACATCTCAGGTTATCTCCTCACAGGAGCTGATGCTATGGGAGGAGGACCTTCAGCCTGTGTTCAGCTTTATGCTGGAACCTTGTCAGCCCTGAGGACACATCTCCACGGCCCGGACTGAGGGGCAGTGGGGAAACCTGGGGAGAGAAGCCAGGTGAGATGAGAGCAGGAATCTTGAGGCTGAGGCACTGCTCATGGAACTGTGAGTAATGGAGACCCTGGGGGTGTGGTGTGGTGGGCAGCGGGGCAGGTGGCAGGGGTGCAGGTGGGCAGGGGTGCAGGTGTGAAGAGGTGAAGGTGGCAGGGGTGCAGGTGGGGGCAGCCCAGGGAAGGTGGCCAAATTTCTGGCTGGGTGGCTGTCGCACCTTCGGGAGGGAGCTCTGCGGAGATAATTCTCAGCTCTGCATTTTATTCAAGCACAAACATCCAGCCCTGAGGCTTCAGAAACTGATTTTAACAGGAGAAAATGTGTTCATGTTCTCAAGAACAGGATTATCTTTCCTGAAAATGGTGTGTAACTTGGTTTCTGTGGACTGGATTCAATGGCGTGCTCTTGTTTTGTAAGAGGGTATTGGCTCCTCCTGGATGTTCTGGGCCTTGTCTGCTGAGTCTGAGGGTGGCAGGGTTGCCCCAGCCCCAGCCTAGGAGCTGAGTCTTCACACCCATTTCATGGACCAGGACACTGAGACTCAGGGTGTTTGGGGCTTTCCCAGGCTTGTCAGGCATCAGTCCAGGCTCTGCCCCCTCCCTCCCCCGGTGGTGGTGTTCCAGTCTCCTGTTCACAGCCTGCACCCCCTGAGGGCCAGCCCACAGTGGTGGGGAGAGAAGGTTCTGCAGCCAGAGGGAGCCTGGAGGGATGTTTGGGATCCCCGAATCCGAGCACCCTTCTACTCTCCAGGGGAGCATGAGTGGGAGGCTCCAGAGCGTCCCCTTGAGAAAGTCCTAGGGGACTCGGCCTCGTTTCAGAACAATGGAAGCTGAACCTAAATACTGCAGAGGAAATGTAAAGCTGCAGTTTTTATATGGGACCCAGAATGGCCAGTGCTATTCAAAATCATTACTGCAGTGAAACCCATTAAGTTAATTAAGACGGGCATTTATTACTGCCGATAAAAGACAGCTTCAGGGAATTGATAGCACCAGTGTAGCTGTGAGCTCCCTCTCCTGAGCACTTGGGTGAGGACATTAAGGGACAGGGGGCTCAGAGCCAAGATGAGACGTCCCATTGAAAGCTGGGAAGTGTGACCATATCTGCTTGGCAAGCGCCTATCACATCTGGGCATGCCCCAGGCACTGAGGACACAGGGTGGCCACCACCCTGCTCCCGGGTCATGCTGGGCCCAGCCCTGCAAGAACTGAGAATGACAGGAGCAATGAAGATGGGCTCAGGGGACAGGCATGACCCAGAGGACAGAGACCCCTGGGAGAGGACAGTGATTTACCTTGAAAGAATTGGCGAAGAAGATTCCTGAGTATGTGACCCCTTGCAGTGACATTCCACCTAACAGTGGAGCCTGGAGCCACATCTGAAGATGGAATGCAGACCCTGTGGTTGTTTCTTTAAGTAGGGAGGGGGTGTCTTCAAACTCCTGTCACGAACTATCCTTGTGTGGTGATTTTAAAATGTGCCTCGCAATTTTTTCACAACACTCCCCTCAAAAGGAGGTGACATTTCCTCTTGTTGAGTGTGGGCTGACTTAATGACTTGCTTCTGACGAATGAAACGTGGAGGAAGGGCTGTATGTGGCTTCTGAGATGAGGTTAGGGAGGCGCTGCTCGCTCGAGGAGCCGTGTGCAGTCATGTGGCGAGGAGCCGCGGCCTCTGCTCACCGCGCGAGGGACTTTCTGCACTCAGTGTAGCCCGATGACCAGAGCCTCGGCCAGGGCCTTGACTGCAATCTCACATGAAGACCGTCCAGCTCGGCCACTCTCGGACTCCTGATCTCGATCCCGTGAGACACAATGAATGTTTATTGTGTGCCTTAAGGCCACCAAGTTGGGGCTCATTTGTCGTGTGGCAGCATATGACTATTACAACTGGTAAGGTCCCAATCAGATCTCAAGGTGAGAATGACATGTTGAGGTCATGTGGAGAACCTTGTATCTGGGGTGTGGACCCCCTCAGCCCCTTAGTCTCTCCCTGGGCTCCCCACCGTGTCTGTCATGGCTGGCTCTGCTCACTGTGAGGTGTCTCCTGCCATGAGCTGAAGCCAGCTCTCCCATGACTCTGACTAGTCACATAACCATTACCTCCCTGGGGTCAGAGGCCAAGGCTGGTCCTGCCTTCCTGTCACCACCCTTCAGAGAGGTTGGGGCGCCTGCTGAGTCCCTCATGGGGGACAGAACCCACTTCCATCAGCTGGGTGACACTTGTTGAATGAAGGAAGGAAATAGCAAGTGGCTTGGTGTCCAGTGTTCCCGCCAGCCTCCTCTGACGGCACTGGCTGGGCACATAGTTGGTGCTGAATTCATGTGTCACCAGGCCATTTTAGGGGTTTATTTAATGATCATTTAACATGCAGGAGCCACTCTGGCTCCTGGGGACCATAGGGCACAGGGAGGTGAGGAGGAGCCACTTCTGGAGGAGCTGGCCCACCCCCCCACAAAGGTGGAGGACATCTGCAGGAGGGGTGGTGTCCGCAGCGCTGCACCAGCCCACTCTCCTTGGCCCTAGCCTGGCCGGGTGGGATGAGGAGCCAGGTGTCCGTGATGTGCCCTGTTCCCAGGCAGCCCCGAGGCAGCCAAGGGCACCTCTGCCTGCTGTCACCCTGGGGCCCACCTCTGGTGCTTGCCAAGCCGCCCCTCTGCACTCAGTGTCAGTACCCGGGCTGGCCTCCACCACCCTCACCTGGACACTGCCGCACCTTCACCCTGGACCCGTGCCTCCTGCCCCCTCCCACTGTTCTCTGTACAGCAGCATAGAGGAAGGGGGTCCCTTCAAGTACCAGTCT
>NW_007728070.1:72665-87333 GCF_000696425.1 Galeopterus variegatus | reverse complement strand
TGCCTCCTGCCCCCTCCCACTGTTCTCTGCACAGCAGCATAGAGGAAGGGGGTCCCTTCAAGTACCAGTCTCCCCGGGCAGCCCCTTTGAGGCCCTGCCCCGCCGCACCCCTCCCGTGCTCCGCACCTGCTGCGGGGCCTCAGCCACGGCACTTGCGCTCTGCCTGTCTCATGGCCTTCCTCATGCTGCTCCCTCTGCCTGGACTGCCCTCCCTGACTCCTCCTGTGCTGGCTCCTCACCCTTCAGGCTATGGCTGGGATGTTACCTCCCTGGGGAGGCCCTGGTCCTGCTGTCGGGGCAGCTCCCTTCCTTGTTCCCCACGCTGCAGCTCGTCCTCAGAAGCTTTGGGGAAATGTGAACACGCCATGGCGGAGCACATGGGAAGCTCCGTGTCTGTGGTCCTCCTGGGCCCGGCCCACATGCCTCCTTGCTTGGCTGATTTTATTCTGTATCCTTTAACTAGAATAAACCATAATCACAAGGGTAATAGTTTACAGCAAGTTCTCTGTCTTTCTAGCAAATTATCAAACCTGAAGATGGTTTTGGTGACCCCTGAATTTGCAGTCAGTCTGGGGGACTGACCTCTAACATCACAGTGTGTGTGTGAGAGAGAGTTTAAAGGAAGATTGCCAGGTCTTCTGTTCAAATGGACACGTGGGGACAAGCCCTGGTCCCGGCCCCAGGGGACACCCAGCTCCCTGTTGGGAACACAGAAGCTTACATTGACTCAAAGTGAGCGCTGGCATTGTCCCCTTGAGAACAGCTGGAAACGAGGACACTGCCAACCCCATGCTAGGCCTCGCCCTCGGGGCTCGTGATGGCAGTGGCAGCCTGGCTGGCCCTAGGCCTGCTTTGGAGTCTTTCTTCCCTTTTCTTGAAGGATCACACAGCTGAGCAGTGCTGTTGGCCCACTTCCTGCCTGTAGAATCCCAGAAGCCAACAGTGTTCCTTCATTTCTGTCCCATCCCTGTCCCTGCAGTTCCAGCTGGTGGTGTTTACACTTACACAACATTCTCAGAGCAGTTGTGGTTCTCCCGTGTATGTTAAAGGCATCCATGCCATTAGCCATGAGAGTCCTGCACAGACTTCCTGGAAACCCCGTCTCTATTCTTGAGGTGCTTGAGTACATCCACGAGTCATGTGCCAAATCTCTCCAGCAAAAGGCTTTCCAGCCACCTGTTACTCTACAGCCCAAACCTTTCCATTTCCTTTCTGTTGGACCAGGGCACCACACCCGTTTCGTGGCATGGACACTGAGGACTGAGGCTGTCCTTCCAGCCACTGAGATGCAGCCTGTTCTGGAAGGCCCGGCTGGCACAGCCTCCTCCCGACATCCTTGGGGTGGCCTCCAATGTGTCTGTGACTTTCTGGAGAGCCCAGCAAGCTCACCCCCTGTGCTTGTTGGTTTGGATGTCCTGCGATGGAGACTGCATGATTCTTTTGCTAAAGAACACGTCTGCCCAGACACCAGAGTGCAGGTAGCTTTATCAAAGAGCTGCCTCCCTGAGAACTTTCCAAAGTGGCACCCAGTACTCCCTTGACTGATAGGGGGTGGTCCTCTTGTGGGGCACAGTCATGAGGCCAGTGCTCGAGTCAGGTAGACCCTGGCTTGCGTTCCGGTCCTTCCAGGTGGCAGCTGAGTGATTGGGACAAGCCGCCTCTCCTTCCCCACCTATGAGACAGGGACAACAGGACAGCGAGGGTTTCTTAGGAATGCCAACACCATGGCATTTGCTGAGTGTCTAGCATGTGCACATGCCACACTAAATCTCGTCAGTCCCTGAGCCCACGGCACCCTCTAACAACTGCATAGTGTGGGATCCCATCAGGGAGCAGAAAAACCCATTCGTCCATTCAAGCATCTCTGCTGCTCTATTTCTGGGGACTTGGGTTGGTTTATCTGTGGCATGGGGACAGTTATGCCACCTGCACACTCAGGGGGATCACCCCTTCCCGTGTGGCACAGGCCTGGGGTCACCGCAGTGGGTCAGTCCCTCTCCTGTCGTTCCTCTGGGAGAGTAAAGTTATAGGAGAGATTTGAACATGCCCAAGGAAAAATGGTGCCACCTGCACACTCAGGGGGATCACCCCTTCCCGTGTGGCACAGGCCTGGGGTCACCGCAATGGGTCAGTCCCTCTCCTGTCATTCCTCTGGGAGAGTAAAGTTATAGGAGAGATTTGAACATGCCCAAGGAAAAATGAAAACCTGCCGTCCCAATGTGCATCCCGAGGGGTGCAGTGGGCATAGGTCGACCCTGTGTCCACCAAGTTTAGGATTTTTTGCTGTAGGGGCTGCATCAGTGTCCTGGCACTGCTGCAACCAAGTACCACAAACTGGGAAACTGAAGCAACAGAAACTTCTCACAGCGTTCTGAAGGCCAGAAGTCCTAATTTGAGCTGTTGGCAGGGCCACGACCCTCCGTGGCTCTGGGGAGGCTCCTCCCTGCTCTCCTCTCTGGCGAGGCCAACATCCTCCGCTCACAGCCGCCTCTGTCACTGCTCTATCTCCACATCCCTCCCTCAGCGTGGTCTGTCCCCCCTCACCTGCTGCTAGGGATCTGTGCAGAGGCGTTCAGGGCCCACCTGAATAACCCAGGATCAGCACCTCCTCTCAAGATCTTTAACTTAATCACATACTTTGCCATCGCTATGGTTTAAATGTGTCCCCGAAAAGTTCATGCATCGGAAACTTGACCCTCATTGTAACATTGCTAAGAGTGGGGGAACCCAGACTATGGTATTTGAAGGGTAGGGCCCTTGAGGTGATTGGATCATGAGGACTGCGCCCCTGTGGATGGGTCAATCCACTCATGCATTAATAGGTCGATGGTTTAATGGGTTATAGGGAGTGGAAGGGGCTTTGTAAGGAGAGGAAGAAACATGTGGACATACTCTTGTTCAGTCCTTACCATGTGACACCCTGGCCACCACAGGACTCTGCAGAGAGTCTATACCCAGAAGGCCCACACCAGATGCGTTCCCTGGACCTTGGACTTCCCAGCCTCCATAACAGTGAGAAATAATTTTCATTTTCATATAAATTACTCAGTTTCAGGTATTCTGTTCTCAGCAGCAGAAAACAGACTGATACAGCTGTATAAAGTCATATTCACAGGATCTGGAGATCAGTATGTGGACCTTCTCTTGGGAGCAACCCCTCAGTCCACCACAGGTACTGTCTTGTTTTAATTAACAAGACTCACAGTGGTGGGGGATGATTTGGAGACCACACGTGTGCACGGGGAGCACAGTCTCCCCCTTGTCCTGCCTGCTTCATCCTGAAGCCCCACGATGTCCAGTTTCTTGTCACCCTCCGGAGATATTTCACATCTGTATAAATATCCGTTCCTTTAAAACAGAAGTTACAGCTTGTTCAAATGGTGCATCTGGCCGCCTGTTTGCTCAGTAGCTCTCAGTGTGTGAGACTGTGTCTGGCGCCTCCTAGTCCTGCACAATGTCCCCCTGGCAGGTGTGGTCCAGTCACTTCCCAGCCCTTGTTGGTGGCACAAGGTCACTGCCATTCTGTTGCTTGTGTGGACAGTGCTGCTCGAGGCTTCATGCTCGGGTCTGCCGGTGCTGAGGAACAGGCTCCCACAGCAGAACAGCTGCTTCTCCCATGAGGATGGAAATGGATGGGGGTGCAGATTCTGCTCCTGTGGGCAGGGTGAGGGTGACAGCAGCAAAACCAGAACTGGCTCCACCTCCCAAAGGGCAAGGGTGTCTAAATGGAAGTGTGTGCACAAGCGTGAGGACCTGTGCACAGATGTGTAGCGTGTGCATGAGCATCTGTATGTGTATATGTACACTTGTGTGTGCATGGGTGTGTGGATGTGTGTGCTCGTGTGTGTGCATGTGTGGATGTGTACCCGTGTGTAGATGTGTAGACATGTGCATGTGTGTAAGGATGTGCGTGCATGTGTGTATGTGCAGATGTGTAGTGTGTGCATGTGTGTACATGTGTGCATAGGTGTGTGGCTGTGTGTGTACACATGTGTGCAAACTTGTGTGGATGTGGCTTTTGTGTGCTGGAGTGGAGAGGTCACGCAGGTGGAGGAGGGTAGAGGGCACAGCCTGGTTGGGGTGCAGGCACTCCCTGGCCCCCTCCCCTCATGCCAGCTTTGCAGCGTGTGGCCGGAGCAGGTGCCCAGGGCCCTGAGACTGTAAGGGACCCACATTCAGTTCAGTGGTCTGTTGTCACCTCCTGAAATCCTTAACAATTTTGGAGCAAGGGCCCCATATTTTCATTTTGTGTTGGAACTGCAAGTTCTAGCCAGCCTGCCCCAGGAAACCTGCAGGTGGGGGTCCACACTGTCCTTGGAGGAGGAGTAGCAGGGCATGATCTCCTCTGGGTGCCATCAGCCACTTGAGTTTACCTGGTTAATGTGGCTGGGTGAGGCTGGAGGCTAAGCATGTAGAGGCTGGGGAGGAGGACCAGAGGTAACAAATAAGAATGTAGACACCCAGTTAAATTTGAATTTCAGACAACAGACACATTGTTAGAATGAATATGCGCCATGCAATACTTGGGAATTACTTGCTGTTCTTAAATCTGGCATCCCCAGCTGGGGGTGTCTGATCAGGCAGACAGGGAATCCCAGTAGTTTCCAGGTGGGATGTGTCGGTGGGCACTGTTGGAGTTGCTGCTTCTGGATGGAGTGGGCTGTCCTACCAGCTGATGTTTGCAGACAGGACTCTGTCCCTGGTGGGTTCTGGGTCCGTAGGCATCTGGAAGGAGTGTCTGCGGACCTTGCCATCCTCAGAATTTTGCTTGCATTTAATATGTGTAATATGCAGAGAAGCGGGTCATTTCAGATTAGCACCCAGCATGTAATGAGGGCAGCTGCTTCCATCCATCTGGGACCTGCTCCAGTATCTTGTCCAGGCTGAGCCCACCGACGTCTGCCAGTCTCCATTTAATGAGTGATTTGGGATTAAAATAGGAGCCAGCAATAGGGCACTGATCTATATTAAATCTTGGCAAAATGAAAATTGCAAAGATTTATTTAGGGTCGTGACAGGAGGAAATTTAATCACACCTCATCCATGACACCCTGTCGGTGCGGGACAGATAACTGAGCTGCCAGTGAGGGGAATTATGATGTTCCCATTCGTGGAGAAGGATGCCCGCCACATCCCGACCTGGCCATAGAAGGCATGCCCGGATGGTGCATGAACTCTGTGCTGGGCGTTCACCCAGCATCTGTAACCTACCCCTGCAACAGCCCTTCCGACTCGCTTCTTATACTGAAGCCTTCTCCATCAAGAAATACAACAAGAGAAAAGAGTTGAGACGAGATTTGAGCAGGAAGAAAGCCCTTCCTTATTCCTGTCTTCCAGAGACAACAAAGGATAAAGCAGTTCTTCTCTCAGCCCATTTTATCCCATGGGCTGTGGTTTTATAGCATCTGTGAGTTTGAGTCCTTTCTCATATAAGAGCATTTCCCGTTTCTTTGCAAGATTCTCCTGTGATGCTTCATGACTCGCTTATATTCTGTAATTCTTAAGATGAGTTTCCAGTAAGGGCCACAGATGTCTCTAGGTTGATGCTAACTGACAGCAACTTAGTGGCAGCCGAGCTCATGGGGGCCTCATTCCTCCCAGACCACTGTTGTTACTTTTACCTAATCAATACTTGAGGGGATCCCCCTCTGAGCCCTTCCAGGCCTTTAAAAGTGAGGTGCATTTAACCCCACACTGGCCCCCTTTCTGCTCTCTCTACGTGCCGCAGCAGTTCTCATGTTTCTCTGTCCCATCGGAGAGGTCACCAGTGACAGTCAAGCATGCCACGCTGCAGCTTTAATCCAGAAACGCGGTTTTAGAAACGTGGGTGACAGTTGGCCTGACTTGGAAGGGCTGCCAAGCATCGACCACACTGTGACTTCTCTGTCTTTTCACCTGGGCCCCAGGATTGCAGGCAGGAGTCATCTGGAAACCTCAACACTTACCAATGGAATCTTTCTGGAAAGACGAAGGTCGGATTGGCCAATTCATTCCCCAAACGTCTCTTTCACGTCCCAGAGGCTTGCGCAGGGCACACGACTTTCAAAACTTTCGTGAGAGCCACTATGAGTAGAGGTGATGGCTGCACTCGGCACAGCGCCGAGGTCAGGGAACCATCTCCCATGGCTCTCAACACCTGTCACAGCAGCGATCACTCCCATCTGATGGGCTGAGGCAGAGAGGGACAAGCTCCTCACCCCATGACTCCATCTACAAGACATTCTGGAAAAGGCAGAACTGTGTACAGAAAGCAGAGCAGGGGCTGCAGGGTTGGGGGCCCAAGAGGACTTTCTGGGGTGGCTGCAGCATCCTGTGTCTGGACTGTGGTGGCAGCTACATGGCTGTGTGTATTATCAGCATTCACGGAACTATGCATTTCGGAAGGGTGCATTTTACTGTACAGAAATTATACTTCAATAAATGTGCCTTAAAAAATCAAATCGTACACTATAAAAAATTCTGGAGATGGAGGGTGGTGCTGGCTGCACGGCATTGTGATGTCCTTAATGCCACTGAACTGTACGCTTAAAAATGGTTAAAACAATAACTTTCATGTTAGGTATATTTTACCACAATGCAAAGAAAAAGATCACATGTGAGGGAAGGAAGCGCCCTTGTGGGGGAGCTACCCCTGTGTGTCCCTGTTGCAGATTCTTCAGACGAATAATCCTTGTATTTACTGATCTCGATCCTCCCTTCAGTGGGAGGGAGCCGGTTCCTGGCCACACCTTCCCGTCCCCTGCAGTGGCTGACGTCACAGCGGGAGCATGTGACTCCCGTCAGGCCTGGAGGTTCCTGTGGCTGGGGACAACAGCTGACCGTGGTTTAGCACCCGTGAAGGTCTGGAGTGTGCAGAACAGCCATTCAGTCCTGAGTGCTCTGTCACTCCATGGGGAGGAGCTGGGGTCCGGGGAGGGGGAGGGGCAGCCTGGCACCCAGTGGCACATACAGACACTTGGCCCATCTCCTGAGCAGTGGGAGGGTGCTGGGGTCAGAGCCCAGAGCCCTGACTCACCCTAACCCTACCAGGCAGCATGCGGCCTCCCGCTGCCCAGCCGTTTCGTGGGACCTCCACCCACGTCTGCTCATTTTCAATTATTTTGGAAACACTTCACCTGCGTGGTGGGAAGAGGCATGGGGGAGCCGCTGAAAACTGCGCATCCCCTTCACATGATGTCCTCAGCCGGATTTCAGGCTGCAGCAAGGCTGCTAATGAAATCAGTGTCCTTGAGAGTCCGTCATCCCCTCATCCGTCAGCACAGCCACTTCCAACAGATTAATCAGCCTCATTGTTCCCCGCAGGGCTGGAGACAGTCCAGCACGGATAACAAGCAGGTTTGGGGGAACCATGTCCCCCCAAAACCACCTTTAAGCCAGGGTACTAGGAAAAACCAGGCAGAATCACCCCACACTTCACCTGCGTGGTGGGAAGAGGCATGGGGGAGCCGCTGAAAACTGCGCATCCCCTTCACACGATGTCCTCAGCTGGATTTCAGGCTGCAGCAAGGCTGCTAATGAAATCAGTGTCCTTGAGAGTCCATCATCCCCTCATCTGTCAGCACAGCCACTTCCAACAGATTAATCAGCCTCATTGTTCCCCGCAGGGCTGGAGACAGTCCAGCACGGATAACAAGCAGGTTTGGGGAAACCATGTCCCCCCAAAACCACCTTTAAGCCAGGGTACTAGGAAAAACCAGGCAGAATCACCCCACAGTGAGCTCATCAGAAGGCACTGGCCTGGCCTGCCCTACTGCCTCCAGCCCCCTCTCCCAGGCTCCTCGTCTCCTGTAGAGTCGCCCCCTCCACCTCTTGTAAAATTTGATGAACCAAAAGGGCCGGCTACTGGCTACGTGGGGAGGGTCGGTGCTGGGCTGGCCAGGATGGGTGGAGGCATCTGGGAGCGAGAAATCAGGACCCAGGAAGTGACCACACCTCAGGGTATAGACACCCCCCCATCTAATTGTTCACCTCTCTTTGCAGAGTCAATCCTGACTGTGGCCAAATTCAGCTGTTCTCACTCCCGGTTGCTTTCACTGTGAGAAAGCAACTCACTACTGGACCTAGCAGACACCGCCCCTCACAGGTCCTGCCGGCTGGTCGTCACTCTGCCTCCTGGTCTGCACAGGACGGTCCCACCCACTCCCTGGAAGAGCTGTGCGCGTGGCAATGGGCCGTCACCTTATTTCCTCCAGGCCACAGTCACGGGGCTTGCTGTGGTCTCGGGACACACGTTTATGCCATGTGTCTCAGCTGCTGCACATGATGGGCACTGCTGCAGGCTCCGGGGAAGGGCAGACTTGAGTTTTGAATCTCAGCACTGTTACTTTTGAAAGAGTAACCTTCCCTCCCAAGCCTTGACTTCCCCGTCTGAAAAAACGGGCAATATAATCCTGCAGGTCCATTGTCCTGAATCCACAGTTCTCAACTCCAAAGGCTCTTTAAACGGAAACTTAAAAAAAAAAAAAAAACAGTTTGACAGCAAAACCTGTCCTGGACGGATCAGAGGCGGAGGTGGCCTCTGTCTTCCTTGGTGTGGGTGTCCTCAGTTTCAGGGACGGATAAGGGCTGCTCCTCCAAAATAAAGAAGTCAGCTGCTCAGGCCACACCACCACCACTAGCCTCCTCCTGTGGCCAGGTTCTGTCCCCAGCCTTTGACTCCCTGGGCTGCTTCTGCACCCAGTGCTGCCCAGGGCTGGCCATGGCATGGGAAACGCAAGCGCGGAGAGAGAACTAGAACCAAAAGCAGCCCAGAATGTTCTCACAGCACAGTCAGTGCAGGAGGGCTAAGCCCCATGCCCGAGGCCAATCTGCTCTAGGCCCAGGAGCCACCCAGAGGTGCTCAGCTGCAGACCAAGGTGTGAGAAATCCCTCCTGCCCCCTCAACATTGGCCTCTGAGGCCGCCCACCTGGAGGATGGCAGGACAGGAGGCACACGCCTGGGCTGCACCCACCCCCAAGGGGCAGGTGGATGTGCTTGGGGGACCCCGGCTGGGGCAGGGTGGTGGTTCACCTCATTCCTCCACACACCTCCTAGACCCCATCTGAGGCCAGATGCAGTTGGCACCTCTGCTGGGGGCAGTGACCAGCGGCTTGAGACCCCAGTGTACATTGGGGGTATTTTGTGTCACAGAATATGCTTTTCTCCTTAAGGAGCTGCAGGGGGGGGGATTGAGGGGGGAGGCAGCCTTGGGACGTGTGGGGATTGGGCACGATGCTCCCTACTCCCTGGACGCAGCCCCCAGGAGCAGCTCCTGCACATCCTGGGGTGATGCTTCCCACCCCGTATGGTACCCTGAAAGTCACTAAGGTGTCACAGCAGGAGAAGAGACAGCCCTGGACGAATCTGCTCTTTGAGGAAAGCTCCAAGGGTAAGTGAAGAAAGTTATTTTCAAGTCCTGACAGTGGGTGAAAGGCGTTTGTTTTGGAAACCCAGATTCCTGAATGTAAAATGGCATCTCCCCATTTGTCTACAATGTTTGAAATGAATGTGCTAACTTCATAGCACAGCTGAGAGCCATGAAGGATGCTCCCCGGCAGCTGGGACAGTCTGTCCAGGGGCGCAGGTCAGCAATATGCTCCAGAGCACAACACACTTGTTCTGACGGCTCTTTCCATCACAGCCTGGCTGCCATGGTCCCGCTGGCGCCAACAGGCTCATGGTGGGTTTCTGAGTCCTGGCCAGTGGAGCTCGTGGGTGTGTCCACATGTAGAACACCAGGAGGGCAAGTCCGTCACCAGTTTGCATCATGTGGACGGCACTGGGTGAACTTTGGCGTCCTGCTTCCCATCCACACAGCGACGGACATGCAAGTGGGCCACAGTGTGCCCCTGCTGTGGTCATGTCTGATCCACGTTCCACTGCAGCTGCTGGGACCCCCCAGGCAGATGCGGCTAGGAACGACCCTGATGAGCCCACCAGGTGTTTGCTGCGCATGAAATGTGGAGGCCGTTTGTAACTTCTATGCCGTCTGTGGTCAGAGAAGGAAGCACTGGAGAGCCGGGGGCACACAGCTCTAGAGGCCGCGAGCACGCAGAAGCTTCAGATGGCGGAGACAAAATTCGTCCTGTCAGATGCCTTGTGGCCATCAGAGAGCATCGTGGGCCCGCTTGTGTCTCAGGTTTGCAGCCAAATATCCAGACTGGCCGAGGCGTCATTAGGCAAGGGCCATCCGCATAGATCTGGGGAGATTGGCCTCACGTCAGGCTGAATCAGGGGGCCCCCGGAGAGCGACTGACTGTGGGCTCATTGCTTTAGACAAAGCAGGGCTTGGAGGCAAAACAGGCTGGCTGGGGAGAGGCTCCCACATCCTCTGAAGTGCAGCTGAGCTGCTCCCAGGAAACCCTGGGGCCGACGTCATGCTCCTGTCCCCAGTGGCCCCAGGTGGGGCTGGTGCGCCAGGTGGCCTGTGTATCTGTCGTGGGGACAGAGGCCATCGGCAGGCCCATGCATGGCCCTGCATTGCGCTCTGATGGCTGTGCCTCCTGGAATGCAGACAGTGGTTGCTCGAGACATGGAGGCAGCTTGCCTTTGTGCTCTGACAGGGCAGCATCTGGCCTTGGGATGCCCACAGGCACCTCGATTCCACAGACGCAGCCACGGAAAGACAGAGAGGGTGACAACAGGGAAATGTTGGTTTATTCAGAGTCTCTCCTACATGTGCACCTCATAAGTGCTACCCCCTTAGGGAACAACTCTTACCATCTCCCACCCAGAGAGCTGCTAAAGACCAGCGTTTACACATTTATAAGAGTTAATACGCCTCAGGCACTTCAGACTGGAACTAACCCAGCATAAATCACTTTTTTCAGCAAGGAAAACAAAGGTGACTTTGCTAATTATTTGAACTTTTCTGCATTTATGGCAACACGGGTTTTGTTCTTTTGGGGTTAAATTTGCAAATGTGTATTAACTTTCTAATTTTATGGAACAGACTTTTGCTGGGGTATAGGAACATAGAATCCAGGGTTATGAGTCCAAAGGGGTAATTGTTGGAGAAATGATTTAATACATCACAAATCCCTCTATTTCCATCCCCTCAAATGGGATGCCAAAAGCGATTAAAGACTAAAAACATATCACAAACAAATTCACATTATAAAATTGATGTAATCATTCTCTGCTGGATTAACCGGGGCTTAGCAGTCTCTGTTCTGTGGCTGAAGCCAGAGGTCTTTCAGACGGCCAATGGCGAAGCCATGGTGGCTTTTCGGTGGGAATGAGGGTTTGTGCATTTTGCCTATCCTTTCAGGAAAACAGTTCGTCCTTTATAAAGAGGTGCGTCTTCTTTTAATGCTCCCCACCTGCAAGGGAAATAGGCATGCATATTGGCACAGCCAGAGTGTGTGCTGGGATGCTCATTAGTTTAATGTAAGGTAGAATGAAGTTCCCCGGTGATCCTAGCAACATCTGCATAAGTAAAAAGAGAAATCCCATCTCTGGGATGAAATAGCAACAAAACAAAACAGCTGGAAGCCAATGTGCCTGATGCCCCAGAGTCTATCCATGAACTTAGAGGGGCTGGAGGAGGTGATGCTGGGGACAGGCTGGGGCAAACTCCAGGCCCCGGGTATGGAGCTGGGTTTCAGGGTAGTGTTTTGCCCTCAGAGTCTGGATGTTCTGAAAACCAGGGGTGCTGTTTTAGGTGAGCAAATTTCCTAACTGGGATGAAACAAACTCTCTGGGTGAAACCAAAAGTGCTGGGGCCATGGTGATTGACCAAGTAGATGGGAAAGTCCTCATGGAACAGTTTGGTTTTGTGTAGGCACAACAGCGGGTGGAGGGGCTGGCTTCTTCTAGTTCCGCTGACCACAGGGCACCAAGTCACACAAAGGTGCAGGAGAAATGCGTCTGCTGTCTGGTTGTTTTTAAGACGGGTGGAGGGGCTGGCTTCTTCTAGTTCCGCTGACCACAGGGCACCAAGTCACACAAAGGTTCAGGAGAAATGCGTCTGCTGTCTGGTTGTTTTTAAGAAAGGAAGGGGAGCCGTGTGACCCCCCTTTTGCTTTCTAGCCTGTGTGGCCCTCTCTTTCCACCTGCCAAGCCAGAGTGCGCCCCGGGGAGAGCGGACAGATGAGCAGCAGGCGTCCAGCACTTCACTCACAGGCAGTGGAGGAAGATGGGAGCAGGACTCTAGCCGGGCAACTTGCCTCTCCTGACCTGGCATGGGACTCCTACAGAGTCACCAGGCTCAGAGAAGCCTGCCTCAAGCCCCACAAGCTGGGATTCCCGAATGAACCCCGTCCCTAAGAGAGGCCGAGCTGGGGGCTCATAACCGAGTGTGAACGAGTCATGGTCTGTGAGTTGCTGGACTGAGTCCTTCATTTGTGTGGTTAACAGAGGAAGGAGGAGAAGGTGGCTCTGCTCCAAGACAGACCCCTCAGTGGGGTGGAGGAGGACCCGGCCTTGTCACCAAATGGGGCCACCTTCGGGGGTTCGTCTTTTGTTCTGCTGCATGCTGGCAGCTACTCAGGCTTGGGTTTGGCTGGCCAAGGCAAGGTTGGAGACGGGGACAGGGTGTGGAACCAGTGACTCAGTGACATACACTACTGCCTTTCTTGGTGGAAAACTGCTGGTGGTCCTTCTTGACACCTGCCCAGCCCCAGCACTTTGGAGAAAGACTCAATGAGTCAGTATTGGGAGAGAAACAAAGACGGAACATTTCCAATTTGCCTAGCTCTAGAATTGATTCCTGGAGTTAGTGGACATTTCCCAGTTATTATTAAACAAAGGGCACTCTGTGCGCTTCACATTTTCACAATCTAGGGCTGCAAGATACGCTGTGGTGGCATAGCCACTCGTGGCCACAGGCACGTGAAACGTGGCTGGTCTGAGCTGAGATGGGCTCTAAGTGCAAGACACACACTGGATTTGAGAACTTAGTACCCCCGAAAGGTAACATATCTCATTAATGGTTTAAAAATATTGATCGTATAGTGAAATATTATTTTGGATATGTTGGGATAAATAAAAGTTATCAATAAAGTTAATTTCACCTGCTTCTATTTACTGAGGCGCAAACCGGCGCCGACAGATCGGTCCCCGGGGGCGACCAGCTCTGCTGTGCGCGGCGCCTTGAACCCCGGATGGTGGCAGAATTCTGAGCCGTGCACCGACAGACGGAGACAGACTCTACTATCCCAACGACTTTTAAAAGAGACAGACCCCATCTTCGTCCACACCCGTCGGGACGCGGGGCCCCCAGCGGGCTACTCACCCGTACACCCCAAGCCCGGCCTCCTCCCTTGGAAACGGGCGGGGACTGGTGGGGAGGGGGCGTTGCTGGTCACTGGGGTAAGGCCAGAGCCCTCCCCTGACCCTCAGGGTCAAGCGGGGGCGAGGGCTGTGAGGACCCTCCTGCATGTAGTCCCTCCGAGGCAGAGGACGCGCGAAGCGGGCTCCATCCAACTTCATCCCGGGCCGCGCCAAGAGGCCGACGTTCCGGCGGGGAGCGGCGGTGGCCGGGGAGCCTAGGGGACATCTAGGCGATAAATCCCGCAGACTTCGAGGCAGCAGGTGTCCACTTGCGCGCCTCTAGGCAGGCAAAAAAATAAACATAACCAACTCAGAGTTGGAAAAGGCCGAAAAGCTCTTTGCCCGGCGTCTTCCAACTTTGCAAACGACCGTGCGGGGTCGGGTCGGGGCGCGTCCCGCCGCGGCTGCAGGGACACTGGAGCCGGCAGACGCGGGCGGTGCCGGGCGACGCGCGTCCTCGGGAAGTGCCTAGCCAGAGCACGGCTCTGCAGGTCGGCAAGAAGGTCAGACTGCGGTCCGAGGACTAGCCCAGCGCGAGGACCACGACGGACCGAGCCCGGCTACTTTCTGTCCTTGCGCCCCGCGAGCCGTGGGCCGGCGACGGGCAGGACACCCTGTCCGGGGTTGGGCCGGTGTCTCACCCCGCCGCGGCCCTGGGACCCCGCCGCTGTCGTCTTTTGGTGGGTGAACGGCGGTGCCCGAGAGAACACGGTTGGTCGCCTCCCACCCTCGTCCCTAGACTCGAAAGACCCTGGCAACACCCAAGGGGCGCTGGGAGAGTGCCCAGTGGGCGCGGCGTGTTCCCGGGTCCGGCTCCCTAGTTCAATCCCGTGTCTGGACGGGCTTCCCGGGGCCCCAAACCGTTCGGCGCGCACCGGCTGGAGGGGAAGTCGGGCCGCTTTCTCCCCATCGGCGGGGTCCATCCAGGCATGTGCAGTCGGGGCGGGGTGACACGGTGATCGGGGCAACGTGCATAAAAGGACGCGGGTGGAAAGGAGCGGCGGGCCGGCGCCGTCAGGGCTTCTCGTTGCAGTGTTTGCAAAGCGCGGAGGGCGTCCCGGAGAAGGTGGCGCACTTGTCCGGGCAAGGCCCCAGCGCGGCGCCAGCCGAGAAGGGGTACACGGCGGCCTGGCCGAAGGGCGTCAAGGGCGCGGCGGCCACCGGCGCGGCCAGGCCCTGGCCTTGGTTGAGGAAGGCCACCAGGCGCCGCATCTCGTCCAGCGCCTGCGCCTGCATGAGGATGTAGTTCTTGGCCAGCAGCAGCGTGGCGATCTTGGAGAGCTTGCGCACCGACGGGCTGTGCGCGTAGGGGATGACGGCGCGCAGCCCGTCCAGCGCGTCGTTCAGGTCGTGCATGCGCCGCCGCTCGCGCGCGTTGATGCTCAGCCGCAGCGAGCGCTGCTCCCGGGGCCGCCG
>NW_007728070.1:27827-71665 GCF_000696425.1 Galeopterus variegatus | reverse complement strand
CCCCTGCGCCGTCGCCGTCCGCCGCCGCTTCCCCTTTCCTTCTCTCCCTCCTCCCCTTCCTTCCCCCCCTCTCCTCTTCTTCCTCTTCCTCCCTCCCCCCTCCTCCCCTCCCTCCACCTCCCCTCTTCGCCGCTGCGGGGAGGGCCCGGCCCCTCGTCGGGCTATAGCTCCCCCCCGTCCCCCGCTTTGGTTTTAGCCGGGGAGGCGCCCGCGGGGACTCCGCTCTGTCCAATTAGAGGGACCTGGTGGCCGCCTCTTCCCGGGGGCGGGCTCCTCTAGCGGCGCAGACCGACGGGCCGGGGCGGGGGTGCTGGCGGGATCCCGGTTTCTTCCCTTGTTTCTCGGCGCCCCGGGGTGGCCGCCGCGAAACGCTCGCGTCCTACGTGGGCCCCTGCCTCAGTGGTCTCGCCCTCCGTCCTCACCTGCGGGAGCTGCCTCCGGCTGGAGCGCACGCCGAGCCCTCCTGCAGCCCAGGTCGCACGCCTCCCGCTCGGGGCCTCTGTGGCCGGGCAGGGACCTGCCTGGCGGCTTTCGAGGGGTGGGACAGCGATGGATTTCTGATACACGTCGAAACACCCCGCGAGCGTTTCAAGCCAGGGGAGGGCAGGAAGGCGGGGCCGCGGGGCCGCTTCGTCAGACCCTGGGTTCCTGGAGAGACAATGAGCTGACCTGGGTGAGCGTGTTACTCTGCTGCGAGCCTTCCTCCTCCTGCCGACTGAAAACTAAACGCAGAGCGCTCGCTTGGCAGCTTGGGGGGCTTCCCCGGCAGTCTCCAAAGGTGCCGCCTTCCTCTTAGATCCAGCCACGTTTGATGGGAATCCCGCCAGCCTCAACACCCACGTTTTCAAGCCTCCCTTTGACAGGGGGAGAAGGCCAGGACCCTAAACTTTCTCCCAGGCCGGGTGAAAGTGGTGAGGGATGGCTGCTCCCTGCTCGGTTGGGAGATGGGCCGCCCTGGCTTCCAGCACCAGGTGGAATCACTCACCAGGCCCCGCTGTGTGACCTCGGGAGAGCCTCTTAACCTCTTTGTTTTCCAGGTTCCACCAGGGAGAAGAATAACAAGCATGATCCACGTGTCGTCAAGTGCTCCAGGAGGTTGAGTAGGGGTCCTGTGAACGTTTGCGGAGTGAACAGGTGAGAGCTATGTGCTCCCTGGAGGGTTCTGGAAATCCAGCAATGACTGGCCTCTTTGAGGACTCCATGCTGGGTGTGAGTGTGTCGGCAGACAGGCACAGCCACAATGATAAACAGTCGTGAAAACAGCGGCCTTGCTCTGGGTCCTGAAGAGAAAGAAGCCACAGAAGAGCCTCTGTCCTCACCGGAACTCGTGTCTACCTGAGGCAGGCTTGTTCACTGGCTGGCTGCATGTCCTAGAGGGCAGGCCTCACCCACCAGTGCACCTGGACGCAAATGTGGGTGTGTCCCCAGGGATGAGAAGTATCCATATGAGGCCCTTTCCAGGAGGCACCCCAGACTGCCCCCTGGCTGATGTCAGGCACAGGCCAGGGATCAGCGGAGACCCTGGCGTGTGTCAGAGGCCTCATTCGGAAGGGTAAGTGGGTATCAGACCAACAAGCTGGGGTTGGGGAGCACTCCAGGAGGTGGGAAGGGACACGGCACATTGGAGGGGCAGCAAGGGGCTGGGGTGGGGCCCAGAGACCGAGGGGCAGGGGGACCGGCTGTAAGAGGCCATTTAAGCTGTGGTGGGGAGTTGGGTCTTTGTTGGAAGAGTGGTGTGAGTCCTCACTCAGGGATTTCTGCTCAGGAAAGAATTTTGAAAAGACCACTTTGGCCACTGCTACCCATGCAGTCGGGAGTCTGGGGGGCACTTCCTCTTGGGTCTCCCTCCAGATCTGGCAGAGCTGCTGGGGCTTGAACTACAGTGGTGGCAAGGGACTTGGAGAGAGGTGGGTAATCCCACATGTACCTGGAGGCTGACATGACTGGCCTGGAGCTCTGGGACTCAGAACTGGGGGAGGGGGAGGACACATTGAGTGGGAGGGCACTGGAGGCCCCTGGGGGCATGTCAAGCAGGCAGTGGCGAGGACGTGGAAATGGACTTGAGGGTCAGAAGAATACATAGTAATTGCCACCATAGGCATGGATGGGATTACCTTAAAGCCAGCGATGCTGATGTCATCGATCAGGGTTGGGCCTGTGCTCTTGGATGTCTATACACCCCAGCCAGGAGCGAGGGCTCTGGGCCAGTGAATCAAGAACCTCCAGTAGCATCTACCTCCGCTGAGAAGGGCTGGCGGCAGGAGTGGGCAGGGGATGGGGTGGGCATCTGTCTGGAGTCTGAGACCATTAAATGGCACCCAGTGGAAGGCTGCCTGCTGCGGACAGTGTTGGACAGCCAGTCGCAAATCCTGGTGAAATTAAAAAATTAAAACGCCGGAGCTGCAGGGAGAGATCGCGTTTTCTGTGTGATGCTGCCACCTGCTGGCTGCCTAGGAGACTGGGGTGTTTCGGAGCCCCGTGGACACAAGATCAGGCCCTCTTGGATTCTGCTCAGGGGGCTGGGGCTGTTGCACAGGTGCCTGCATGGTGGAGGAGGAGCAGCAACCTGCCATCTCTGCCACTGAGTTCTCCTCCGTCCTGGGGTTGGATGCTGTCCCGCTGATGCAAGAGGCAGGTGAGGTGAGGGTCCAGCTGGTGTCTCACTGATGGAGCAGAGCCCGTGCCTTGTCCCACTTCCCGCCACCTCTCATGGGCAAGGGCAGTGGAAGCTGTGAAGCAGCTGCACTAAGATCTCCAGGGCGGTTACTCAGCCTTTCTGGGCCTCAGTTTCCACATCTGTAAAGTGGGGATTGTCTTTGTAACATATGTGGTCTTACCGCAGCCCTGTGGAGTGGGTCTGTCACTCCGGACTTGCTTCTCTGAGGCTGTTCTGAACCCGTGGCTGGCTCCCTTGCTGCACCTGTCATCAGCCACAATGTGACGTGCAGCGTGGTCCTTCTGTGTGCCCCTGGCTTCCCTGCACTCTGGCCCTGGGGAGTCCATATGCCAATCACATATCAGGCCTACGTGGGAGCCCAGTGAGTGCTGCTGGCGGTCCCTGCTGCTGGGTTTTGGTTGCCATATCTGGGGGAAGGGAGGCCCGGCAGGCCGGGTTGGAGGCTGACGTGGAGCACCGGGGACTCACCAAGCAGCCAGGTGGGAGTGGCCGGGAAGCAGCGCGGCTGTGGGGTCGGTGGCTGCTGTGTGGCCTGGGGCAAAAAGAAAATATCATGGCCACCCAGAAGAGCCCACCCCATCCCAGAGACAGTGGCCTCGAAATGCCCAGGCTTCTACAGTGTGCAAGCTCCAGAGAACCAAGGTGGGAGAGGAGGAGAGCCCTGCAGAAGAGGCCGCTGCTTCAAACCCCAGCGGGCACCGTTTGGCTCTTTTGGGATGACACCCAGACTCTGGGGTTTGAAGACCCCATGGCTTTATGGGGAAAATGAGAACTCCCTACCAGAGTTCCCACAACACGGGGTACTTATGTTCCTCACGTCATCTATGATGTCCTGGCGGTTTTCTTGTCTGACGTCACTGACAAGTGGCATATGCTGTGTAAGAAGCCACACCGCAGGGATGGACAGGGGCATAACTTCGTATAGCATACATTATACGAAGTTATACGAACGTCATCTATGATGTCCTGGCGGTTTTCTTGTCTGACGTCACTGACAAGTGGCATATGCTGTGTAAGAAGCCACACCGCAGGGATGGACAGGGGGAGCTTAAACGACACTGGCTGAGAGACGCCTAAAGAGCGTTTATTTCAAACCTCTTCGTGTGTCTGTTGCCTTTCTTACATCCAGACCTTGCTTTGGGGCTGTTTTTCTGTGTGGCGTTTCCTAAGTGTGAAAGCTTGAACGATGTTGCACTCCTCAGGGGTGAGGTCGCTGGACGAGTCTGAGGCACAGCGTGGGGTCAGTTAGGACAGCTTCCAGCCTGGCCTGGGCAGGGCCATGCTTGGCTGGTCCTTTAAGGCTGGATTAGCCATGAGATTTCCGGTGGGACTCTACCCCTCATTGTTTCCGTGGCTGTCTGCCGATCGAGGAGCAGCCTCAGCAGGAACTGGGCTTGTTAGCTCATTTTAGAGGACCCTTTGCCAGCTGCCTCTGGAAGGCCCTCAAAGGCCTTGCTGGGAAGGTCGTTCCTGCCGCTGCTCAGGGCGTGGCCCGGCCCACCCACCTCTACTCCCACATTCAGTCACTTCCCTTGGGAAGGGTAAGAAAGACCAGCGGCCCCTAATCCATCTGTTCTTGTTCAAATTACTAGAAGTTCTGCAAAATAACTGCCTCTTAACGTTTGTACAGCACTCAACAGTTTACAAACTATTTGATCCCTCCTCCCCTCTCCTCCCCAGCAAGCACCATGCCAGGCTGCTCCCGGGTGATGAGAGGAAGATGTTGTGTTTGCTTTGTCTTAGAAGAGCTTTATTAAGACATCATTCACATACTCACAATTCACTCATTTAAAGTGTACAGTCAAAAGACTTTTATCATGTTCACGGCATTACACAGTCATTACCACAATCAGTTTTAGGATGTTTCCAGCACCCTGAAAAGATATCTCGCATCCCTAAGCCCTTGCTCCCGTCTCCCCTCCCCCAGCCCCTGGCAACTGCTAATCCGCCTTCTGTCTCTATGGACCTGCCTGTTCGGGGCATTTCATACAAGTGGGATCACCCACTGTGGGGTCTTTTGTGACTGGCTTCTTTCACTCAGCACCATTTTTAGGCTCATCCCTGTTGTAGGAGAGGATGTTCTAATACAGGGTGAGCCACTGGTCTGTGTCCTCTGGGTGGTGCACAGGTGATGATGCCCAGGTCATGGCCCACCAACAGCACCTGCAGAGCCCTGCAGAGGGGCTACCTGCTGGGCATTCAGGTGGGGTGTCTTGTACGCAAGCGGAGCATGCGTCAACATGAGTTAGTTCATCTCCCTAAACTGTCTCTTTGGCCTGCAGCACAACCATCACCTGGAGCAGTGACTGTCACCTAGAGTGGTGGAAAGAGACGTGAAACGCAAGGGAGGTCCAGGTTCTGGCATGGGCGGTGTGACCCTGCTGAAGTGACCTTGGCTCCTCTGCCTCTCCTCCCATCTCTGGGCAGTGCCCAGTGCCTGGTCCCCTGCTCCTTGGGGGGACACTCGAGGTCTCTCACCACCTTCCCATCCCCTGTTGCCCCCATCCCTGACAATCATGGTAGCAGTGATGGCTTCTGTGCCTTAGTATAAGCCACGTCCCATTCAAAACATCCCCAGGGCTGAGTACCTCCTCCTCTCTAGGAAGCCTTCCTGACACCCTCCCTCCCTGCAAAGGACAAGACCCCGCTGGGTCTTGCTTCTAGAGGCTGGGGATGCACTCTCTGATCTACTGATCAGGGCTCGGTGTCTCCTTCCGAGAACACTACCTGCATCCCAGGTTTAGACATGAAGCCTTTAAATTCCTTTGAAAGGCCTTAGCAGATCTCATGTAGGGAAGCAGTTCTAAATATTGTAAATAAATCTTGGGTAGATATGGAGATATATGAATACCATTGTGGGTTTTACTTTCTTACAGATTTCTAATTTTACCACATTGAGGTCAGTGAGCATGGCTCTATTGTGATAATTTATTGGATGTAGTTGAAATTTCCTTTCCATTCTGAAGTGTGGTTTATCTTTGAAAATGTTCCATGTGTGTTTTAACCAGAAAGAATGTGTATCTGTGTGTGTTCCTCAGAGAATAGCCACCCCCACTCCAATCAAGCTTATTGTATTCAAATCCTTTAGATTCTTTTTTGGCGTGAGTATTTGTCCGTTAGATGCTGAGAGAGGTGTGATAAATTCTCTCACTATATAGTTGAAATATAACAAACAAAAGCTGACAGATTGTGAGGGAAAATCGACAATGCCCCACAAAGCTATTTCGCTGGTATTCAAGATCAATCTGAAAAACGTGTTCCCTAAAGACATTAACATGACTGCTTATCTTCTTTGTCGAGATGCTTTAGGTCTGGCGTGTGGTCAGTTAATAAAATTAATACACTTCAGTTTTTTCAGAGCAGTTTTAGGTTTATAGAAAAATTGGTCAGAAAGTATGGAGAGTTCTCACACCACCCTGCCCCCCGCAGTTTCCCCTGCTATTGACATCTTGTATTAGTGTCATGCGTTTGTCACAATTGATGAATCAGTCCTGATACGTACTAACGAAAGTCCACAGTTTACATTAGGGCTCACTCTTTGCGTTGGACATTCTGTGGGTCTTTACATTATATAATGACACGTGTCCATTGTACAGAATAGTTTCACCGCCCAGAGCATCCCCTGTGTCCCACCTATCTGTCCCTCCCTCCCTCTTCCCACACCCCTATGACTACCTCATATGGCCAGTTCCTGTAAACAATTTCTTTTGGGTGTAAAGTAAGTAATAAATCTCATGTATTTATTTATTACAGACCTCTATGTATAATAGAGTTCTATAACATATATATTCCATTTGTATTCTGTAATATAGAATATAGATAATATTCTATACTATAGAATATATAAATTATATATTCTATTTTATGTAGTTATATTGATTATAGAACACTACAGTTGTTGGGCGTAGCATTCTGTATAAGTTTATTTGGTCAAATTTACTGGTTGCATTGTTAAAAATATCTATATATTTATGAACATGTCTTTGTTGGTTTCTTCTGTTAGTTGTGGTTTGTTACAGTCTCCCCTGTGTTGTGGTTTGTCTCTTCTTCATATCTGCCACTTTTTGCTTTGTATATTTTGAATCTACATTATTAGGTGCATGTACGTTTTACAGTTACTATATTTTCCTGGCAAGTTGAAACTTCTGTCTCTTTTTAAAGCAGAAAGCATTGCTAGTGATATAGTCTGCTCTGATGTTAATGTGCACACATCATCGTTTCTCTGGCTTGTTTGCATAATGTATCTTTTTTCATTTTTTACTTTTGGCCTTTGTATATTCTTTTATACACATACCTAATAAATAGTGTGTGGTGGTGGCGGTTTTAAACCCGGGCTGCTGATCTTTGTCTTTCAATCGGGGCATCTTCCCGTTTATGTTTTGTTCAGTCACCGGCATCTAAAGCCACCATCTTACTAAGTACTTTCCATCTGTTCTACTTGTCCTGTGTCACCTTTTCTTTTCTTTTATGCATTCATCTCGATTGCTGGGATACTGAATAATTTTAATTATCCCATTTCCCCCTCTCTCAGCATGTAAGACGTACACCGTTGTGCAGTGTTTTAGTTGCTAACAGACATTGGCGCGTGCAAACCTGACTTCTCCAAGTCCTCTGTCAGTTGGCACTTCTGCTTTTTTGAAGCTATGCGGAGACTCGGAGCTCTCTACAGAAGGTTGGGAGGCTAAATGCCGTTGTAAAATGTAAACGCCTGACGACAATGACACATGGTCTAAACCCACCAAGATATTATTATTGTTGTTTGTCCAGATAATCTTCATTTGTATTTACCTAATTATTTACCATTTGTCTTGCTCTTTATTCCTTCTTGGATCTCTGCTTTGGTCCAGCACTATTCCCCTTCTGCCTGAAAAGCACCTTTTGTGTTTACCTTGCTGAGAAAATGCTGGTGACAAGTCCTCTCAGTTTCTGATGGCCTGAAAATTTTTATTTTTCCTTCCTTCTTGAAAGATATTTTTGCTGGTCATAAAATTGTACATTGGCTGTCATTTTCTCTTGGATTTTAAACATATTTCATCGTTTCCTGGCTTCTGTTGTTCCTGCTGAGGAGCCAGAGTAGACTGAGATGACTAATTAAATCAGTTTTTTTATTAGAGGGAATTTCCCTCTAGAAGTAGATAGAACAGTAGAGTGAACCCTGGTGAACCCGTTACGTAGCCCCATAACCATCAGCCCACGGCCCGTAACCAGCCCTCCCTGCATGTTATCTTGAAGCAAACACCAGGCACTGTTCTCTTTACCTGTAAATATTTTAGAATGGATCACAAAGTGATACAGACTTTTTAAAAAACCCATAAGTACAATATCATTATCATCCCTAANTGCTTCTAGAGGCTGGGGATGCACTCTCTGATCTACTGATCAGGGCTCGGTGTCTCCTTCCAAGAACACTACCTGCATCCCAGGTTTAGACATGAAGCCTTTAAATTCCTTTGAAAGGCCTTAGCAGATCTCATGTAGAGAAGCAGTTCTAAATATTGTAAATAAATCTTGGGTAGATATGGAGATACATGAATACCATTGTGGGTTTTACTTTCTTACAGATTTCTAATTTTACCACATTGAGGTCAGTGAGCATGGCTCTCATGTGATAATTTATTGGATGTAGTTGAAATTTCCTTTCCATTCTGAAGTGTGGTTTATCTTTGAAAATGTTCCATGTGTGTTTTAACCAGAAAGAATGTGTATCTGTGTGTGTTCCTCAGAGAATAGCCACCCCCACTCCAATCAAGCTTATTGTATTCAAATCCTTTAGATTCTTTTTTGGCGTGAGTATTTGTCCGTTAGATGCTGAGAGAGGTGTGATAAATTCTCTCACTATATAGTTGAAATATAACAAACAAAAGCTGACAGGGAAAATCGACAATGCCCCACAAAGCTATTTCGCTGGTATTCAAGATCAATCTGAAAAACGTGTTCCCTAAAGACATTAACATGACTGCTTATCTTCTTTGTCGAGATGCTTTAGGTCTGGCGTGTGGTCAGTTAATAATTGTTGTTCCTGCTGAGGAGCCAGAGTAGACTGAGATGACTAATTAAATCAGTTTTTTTATTAGAGGGAATTTCCCTCTAGAAGTAGATAGAACAGTAGAGTGAACCCTGGTGAACCCGTTACGTAGCCCCATAACCATCAGCCCACGGCCCGTAACCAGCCCTCCCTGCATGTTATCTTGAAGCAAACACCAGGCACTGTTCTCTTTACCTGTAAATATTTTAGAATGGATCACAAAGTGATACAGACTTTTTAAAAAACCCATAAGTACAATATCATTATCATCCCTAAATTAGTGATGACCGTAGATTTGGCAACATTAAGGAATTAGCGTGAGTATTCTTGTTTCTAATTGTCTCATATAAATTTTTTCCTTTTTTTTTTTTTAAAAAAAAAGGTCAGGATCCAAATAAGGTCCACATATTGTAATTGATTGCTATGTCTTTGAATTGTTCTTTTACTTTTTGGTTCCTTCTCCATCTCTTTTTCTCTTGGAATTTGTTGTTGAAGAACCTGGGTTGTTGTCCTGTAGAGTTTTACATGTTCTGGTGTAATAGGTTGAATCTCTGTGGTATACTTTATCCTGTACAGTTTTACATGTTCTGCTTTGACAGATTAAAGTTCTGCGATATATTTTAACTGATGTTCTCTGGCTGCATTTAACATTTTTTTTTCCTTTTTGTCTTTTTTACTGACAGGTAACGGGATCGCAACCCTTGGTGTCGCACCTGTACCAGGGACTGGCAACGGGATCGCAACCCTCGGTGTTGCGCCCACACCACGCTCAGCCAGTGAGTGGGAACCGGTCTCCACATGGCATCCGAACCCTCGGCGGGAGGGCCACCGCGCTCCCAAGTGGCACACTCTCCAGTGCGCCACCTGGCCGGCCCGAGCATTTAACATTTTATCTTTGGTTTTCAATAGCTTTAATATGATGTGCCAAGGTATGTATACATTTTTAAAAGCTAATAGACCTTATTTTTTGAACAGTTTTTAAGTTTACAGAAAATTAAGCAGAAAATATAAGGAGTTCTCATATAACCCTTTTCCTTCCTAAACTTTTCCCTGCTATTAACGTCTTGCACTAGTGTGGTACATCTGTTGTAATTGAGTCAATACTGATACATTGTTTTGAACTAAAGACTGTAGTTTACATTAGGGCTCACTCTTTGTGTTATACATTTTTTGACAACTGTATAATGTCCTGAATCCACCATCGTAGTATCATATGGAGTAATTTCACTGCTCTAAAAATCCTCTGTGTCCACCTGTTCGTCCTTCCTTCCCCCCAACCCCTAGGAACCACTGACCTTTTATGGTCTCTGTAGCTTTCCTATTTCCAGAATGTCGTATAATTGAAATCATACAGTATGTAGCCTTTTTAGATTGGGTTTTTCACTTAGCAATATGCATTTAAGTTTCCTCTAGGTCTTTTCATGACTTGAGAGCTCATTTCTCCTTGCTGAATAATATAACGTTGTTTGGATGGATCACAGTGTGTTTATCTGTTTACCTATTGATGGATATCTGGCTATTTCCTTTTGACAATTATGAATAAAGCAGCCATAATCATCTGTGAGCAGATTCTTGTGTGGACATACGTTTTCAGATCACTTGGGTAAGATAACAAGGAGCATGATAGCTGGATCGCAGGTAAGAGTAGTTACTGATATAATAAACTGCCACACTGTCTTCCAAAGTGGCTGTGACATTTTGCATTCTCACCAGCAGTGAGATTCCTGCTGCTCCGTGTCCCCGCTGGCATTTGGTGTTATCAGTGTTCTGGATTTTGGCCATTCTCATAGGTGCGTAGTGGTGTCTCATTGTTGGTTTAATTTGTATTTCCCTAGTGAATTATGATTTGGAGCATCTTTTCATATGCTTATTCGCCATGTGTATACTTTTTTTGGTGAGCTGTATGTTCAGATCTTTTGCCCATTTTTAAAAATTAGGTTGTTTCCTTATTGTCAAGTTTTAAGAGTCTTTCGGAAACCAATACATTTTGGAGACCGTCTTTTATCAGGTTTGTGTTTTATAAATATTTCCTCCCAGTCAGTGGCTAATCTCATTCTTTTAACAGTGCCCTTCACAGAGCAGAAATTTTTAATTCTACTGATTTCCAACTTATAATTTATTTTCTTTCTTGCATTGGGCTTTTGGTGTTGTATCTAAAAAGTCATCACCAAGCCCAGAGTCATCTAGATTTCCTCCTGTGTTATTTCTGAGGAGTTTTATTATTTTGCATTTCACATTTAGGTCTATGATTCATTTTGGGTTATTTCTTGTGAAAGGTGTGAGGTCTGGGCTAGACTCATTTTTCTGCATGTGGACATCCCGTTGTTCCAGCACCATTTGTTGAATTGACTGTTCTTTCCCCATTGACTTGCCTTCACTCCTTTGTAAAATATCAGTTGTCCTGACTGTGTGGTTCTGTTTCTAGGCTCTCTATTCTGTTACACTGATCTCTTTGTTTATTCTTTTCCCAGTACCAGACTGTGTTGTTTAATGTAGCTTTTTAGTAAGTGTGAGGTCAGGTAGTCTCAGTCCCTGACTTTGTCCTTTTCTGTCATTATTGTGTTGGTTATTGTTGGCCTTTTCCCTCTCCATGTAAACTTTAGAAGCAGTTTGTTGATATCCACAAAACGACTTGCTGGAATCCTGATTGGGATTGTATTGAATTTATAGATCAGTTTGGGAAGAGCTGACGTCTTGACAATATCAAGTCTCCCTGTCCATGAACATGGAATATCTATTTATTTAGATGTTCTTTGATTTCTTTAATTACAGTTTTGTAGTTTTTCTCACATAGATCTTATACATGTTTTGTTATATTTACACCTAAAGTATTTTATCTTTTTGGTACTAATGTAAATGGCATTGTGTTTTAGATTTCAAATTCCAGTTGTTCATTGCTGCTGTATAAGAAGGCAATTGACTTTTATATATTAACCTTGTATCCTGCAACCTTGCTATAATTGCTTATTAGTTCCAGACTTTTTGGTACTAATGTAAATGGCATTGTGTTTTAGATTTCAAATTCCAGTTGTTCATTGCTGCTGTATAAGAAGGCAGTTGACTTTTATATATTAACCTTGTATCCTGCAACCTTGCTATAATTGCTTATTAGTTCCAGAAGTTTTTTGTTGATTCTTTGGGACTTACTATATAGTTAATCAGGTCATCTATGAACAAAAACAGTTTCTTTCTTCCTTCCTGATCTGTATACTTTTTCTTTTCTTATCTTAATGTATTACTAGGACTTCCAGTACATTGTTGAAAAAGACTGGTGAGAGGGAACATTCTTGCCTTGTTCCTGATCTTAGTGAGAGAGCTTTTAGTTTCTCACCATTAAGTGTGTGTTGGCTGTCAGTTTTTTGTAGATGTTTCTTTATCAGGTCGAAGGGGTTCCCTTGTATTCCTAGTTTGCTGATTTTTTTTTTTTTTAATCGTGAATGAGTGTTGGATTTCTTCAAATGCTTTTTTGGCATCTATTGATATGATCATGTGATATTTTTTCCTCTAGCTTGTTGACGTGATGGATTACATTGATTAATTTTCGAATGTTGAACCAGCTTTGCATACTGGGAATAAATCCCACTTGGTTATGATGTATAATTCTTTCTACACATTGTTGGATTTGATTTGCTAATTTTTGTTGAGAATTTTTGCATCTGTGCTCATGAGAGAGATTGGTCTGTAGTTTTCCTTTCTTACAATGTCTTTGTCTGGTTTTGGTATTAGGATAACGCTGACCTGATAGAATGAATTAGGAAGTAATCCCTCTGCTTCTATTTCCTGCATGAGATTGTAGAGAAGCTTATAATTTCTTCCTTAAATACTTGGTGGAATTTGCCAGTGAACCCATCTGGGCGTGGTACTTTCTGTTTTGGAAGGTTATTAACTATTGATTCCATTTATTTAATAGATATAGGCTTATTCAGGTGATCTATTTCTTCTTGTGTGTATTTTGGTAGATTGCGCCTTTCAAGGATTTGGTCCATTTCAAGTAGGTTATCAAATTTGTGGGCATGGAGTTCATAATATTTATTTACTATCCTTTTAATGTCTGTGGGACATTAATGTCTGTAGTGATGGCCCCTCTTTCATTTCTAGCATTAGTAATTTGTGTCTTCTCTCCAATTTCTTAGCCTGCCTAGAGGTTTATCAATTTTATTGATCTTCTCAAAGAACTAGTTTTTGGTTTCATTGATTTTTCTCTATTGATTTCCTGTTTTCAGTTTTATTTATTTATTTAAAGAGATGACCAGTAAGGGGATCTTAACCCTTGACTTGGTGTTGTCAGCACCACGCTCTCCCAAGTGAGCAACGGGCCAGCCCGTTTTCAGTTTTATTTATTTATTTAAAGAGATGACCAGTAAGGGGATCTTAACCCTTGACTTGGTGTTGTCAGCACCACGCTCTCCCAAGTGAGCAACGGGCCAGCCCGTTTTCAGTTTTATTGATTTCAGCTGTAATTTGTATAATTTTTTTCCTTCTGCTTATTTCGCATTTAACCTCTTCTTCCAGTGTTGTGTGGTGAGAGTCAGGTTGTTGGTTTTAGGTCTCTCTTCTCTTCTAGTGTGTGCGTTCAGTGCCATCAGTTTTCTTCTAAGCACCACTTCCACCACACCCATAAATTTTGATAAGTTGTATTTTACTTTCATTTAGTTAAAAATATTCTTTAATTTCTCTTGAGACTTCTTCTCTAAAGAAACAAAAGTTATTTACAAGTGTGTTGTTTAATCTCCAAATATTTGGGGGTTTTCCTGCTATCTTTCTGTTATTCATTTCTAGTTTACTTCCATCGTGGTCTGAGAGAATATTTTGTATGGCTTCTATTCTCTTATGTTTGTTTGATGTGTTTTGTGGCCAGAATGTGTTCTGTTTGGGTGAAGGTTTCATGTAGGCTTAAGAAGAATGTGTATTCTGCTGTTGTTGGGTGAAGTGGTCTCAAGATGTCAGATAGATCTGGTTGATTGTTATTATTGTTGAGTTCAACTATGTGCTTCCTGATTTTCTGCCTGTGGATCTGTCCATTTCTGATAGAGGGTGCTTCATTCACCAACGACAATGGTGGTTTCATCTATTTCTTCTCACAGTTCAATCACGTTTTGCCTCAAGTATTTTTATGCTCTGTTGTTAGGTACATAGGCAGTAAATATTGTTGTGTCTCCTTAGAGTATGGACCCTTATGTTGTTACATATGCTCCTCTTTAGTCCTGATAACTTCCTTGCTCTGAAGTCGGTGCTGTCTGAAATTAACACAGCTACTGCATCTTTCTTTTGATTAGTATTATCTATTTAATTCTTTTACTTTTAACCTGCCTGTGTCCTTATATTTAAAATAGGTTTCTTGTAGGAAACATATAGTAGAGTCTTGCTTTTTCATCCGCTCTGATAGTCTCTGGTTTTTGATGTTTGAAGTGGTAGTTGATATAGCTGGATCAGTGTTTACCATGTTTGTTACTGTCTTCTATTTATTTTCCCTGTTCTTGTTTTTTAACTGTAGTTTTTTTCTTTATTGAAGTATAGCTGACTAATAAAAATTGTATATATTTATAGTCTACAACACGATGTTATGATACACGTGATTGTGCAGTGATTACCACAGCTGAGCTCATTAACAGCTCAACCATCTCACATGGTTTTCATTCTTTTTTTTTTTTTCTTCCACTATTTCTGCCTTGTCTGGTTTTAATTGAGCATGTTATATGATTTTTTCTCCTCTCTTAGTATACCAATTACACTTTTTTTTTTTTTTTTAAAGATGACCGGTAAGGGGATCTCAACCCTTGGCTTGGTGTTGTCAGCACCACGCTCAGCCAGTGAGCAAACTGGCCATCCCTATGTGGGATCCGAACCCGTGGCCTTGGTGTTATCAGCACCTCACTCTCCCGAGTGAGCCACGGGCCGGCCCCCAATTACACTTTTTAAAAAAACTTCTTAGCGGTCGACCTTGAGTTTGCAGTATACATTGACAGCTAACTTAAGTCATCTTTCAAATAATGCTTCACAGGCAGTGCCAGTAGCTTATGGCAGAGTATTCCCAATTCTTCCCTCTCATTTCTTATAACATTGCTGTCATTAATTTCATATATACTTAAGCTGCAATAATCAAATACACTGTTGCTATCATTATTTTGAATAAA
Organism: Galeopterus variegatus; assembly: GCF_000696425.1. Taxonomy (NCBI): domain Eukaryota; kingdom Metazoa; phylum Chordata; class Mammalia; order Dermoptera; family Cynocephalidae; genus Galeopterus; species Galeopterus variegatus. Next base: position 56,829 of record NW_007728070.1, on the reverse strand, counting down.
TTATTATCTGTTAGATCAATTAAGAATAAGAAAAATAAAATTATATTTTACCTTTAATTATTCCTTCTCTAACCCGCTTCTTCTCTTTATGTCGATTTAAATTTCTGACATATAATTTTCCTTCTGTCTGAAGAATTTACTTTAACATTTCTCCCAAGTCAGATCTACTGGTGACAAATTCTTTCAGTTTTTGTTTATCTGATAACGTCTTTATTTCTCCTTTACTATTGAAGGATGCTTTGAATGGATCCAGAATTCTAGGGGGGGGGGGGTTGTTTGTTTTTGTTGACTTTTAGTATTTTAAATATTTTACTCCACTCTCTCCTTGCTTGCATGGTTTCCGAGGAGAAGTCTGATGTAATTCTGATCCTTGCTCCTCTGTAGGTAAGGAGTTTTCTCCCTTATAGCTTCTTTCAAAATTTTCTTGTTATCTTTAATTTTTGGCAGCTTGAGTAGGATATGCCTGGGTGTAGACTTTGGTATTGACAGGTTCTCCTGCTGGAGAGTGGGGGGTGGGTCAGCCACAGCCCTCCTGAGGCCCCCGCTGTGTTGGTGACCCTTCTTGGACCTTCTGGCCCAGCCCAGCCCCACCTCATGGAGCAGAGATGAGCCTGGCCCCCATCCTGCTCCAATTCTGGACCCACAGAGTCTGCAGTGGCGATTGTTTGAAGCCATCAGGTTTTGGGTGGTTTGTTACCCGCGATAGGTAGCAGGCACCTCCCCACTTCTGCGCTGGTTCCCTCTAGTTTATTCTCCCCCAAAGCATGACAGGATCTGTTAAAACACTCGGATCTCGTCCCTTCTTCGACGGCTGCCCTGGCCCTCACGAGGGCCACCAGTATCCACTCTGAGCTGTTCCTTGAGTGCAGCCCAGCCCACCTTGGCCATGTGGTCCCCTCAGCCTCGCAGACACCAGCAGGCAGAGCGTTTCCTGCAAGCCCTACCCCCAGCCCCAGTCCCTCCTGGGTCCTCATGCAGCCCCATTTCATCCTTCCCGTCCTCTTTTTCTAAGGCCATTTCCACCTGGTGGCCAGCCGAGCTGTCCTCATCCCTGCTAACCCGGCCTCTCGGCTCCAGGTGCTCTGAGCAAATCAAAGAGGCTGCAGCGTCCCCAGCGCCTGCCCTGCTCTTGCTGGCTGAGGTTACCTAGCCTGAGCACCCACAGGGGCGCGCCAATGGGGGGCTCTGTCTGGGCAGGAGGGTGATGCCCCAGGGGAGCAGTCAGGGCAGGACCCAGTCCCCTCAGGTCACCACAGGGCAGGGGGAGGGGGGAAAGTGGCAGCTTTGGGTAGTTCTCCTTCTGGCCTGCAGGGGGCAGCAAGCTTCTGGTTTTGTGTCACCGCAGCCGGTTCCAGCGGCAGGAGTGCAGTGGCCAGCATGTCCTTGGCCACTCCTAGGCCAGACCACTGGCCCTGGGCCCTCTGGAGCAGCCAGGACACAGCAAAGAGGGTGCCTGGTGCTGGCTTGTGCAGGGTGGGCTGGAAAGAGCGGGTGAGTGCCGCCTGGCGGTGGTGGGGTGGACCAGCTCTATGCCCCCAGCCCCCTCTGGGTGCAGCATCCTTGCCTCAGGTGACCTCTGTTGAACACTGCAGGGGGCCTCTACCAAGATGGGACAGGACAGGGGGGGCTCAGAGCATGGTTCACACAGTGCCTGCTGGTGTTGGAGCTGAAGACACTGCAGTGGCAGGACCAGGAGAGATTCGAGCACTGGGAGAGTCTGTGCCCATGAGGTCAGGGTCAGGCACAGGACAGACCTGCCATTAGGACAGGTCAAGGCCCATATCCTGTGGGTGGACCTCTAACTCCTTGCCCTTAAAATGGGTAAACTGAGGCCTTGCGGCTGTTGTGCCCTAGATGAGTGAGGTCAGGGCACTACCACACCACATGCATCATCCCTGCTGGGACCACAGCAGTGTGGATGCACATGCCCCCTGCTCTACCACGTGGCCTCCTGAGCATCCTCTCAGAAGCTCCATGGGGCTGGCAGTTTCCCCATCTGTAATATGGGGAGAGACAGGTGGAAAGTTGGTCTCCTGGCCATGGATGTCCCCTTCTCCGTGGTCCATCAGCCCTGGCCACACCAATCTGGACTTATGACACAGCTCTGCCTTTGTGGCACACTGTCCATGGTGCAGGGACCCTGACCATGGGGCATGAGGTCTGATGGGCAGTCCACGCCCTGGTTCCCTGCAGCTGGGCGAGCACTGGGCCTGGCACCCATGTGTCCAACCCAGAGACAGTGGCCAGCAGCTGTCCTTTACTGTAGCTACCACAGCCATGAGACACTTAGCCCTGGAAGATCAATGGGTCAGAGTGAGCTGCCTCGAGAGGGCTGTCCTGGCTGAGCAGGGAGGGGTGCGTGTGGTCACAGACACCTGCTGCTGGGTGTGCACAAAGCCCCACCTGGATTGCTGCACAGTGGCCAAGACTGGGATGCAGTCTCGCCCATCAGGGCCATCATCTGCTGCATGGGACTTGGGGAGGGACCTGGTGCTACCACGCGGTTGCTCCTGTCGTTGGCTGGCCCACCAGGACTGTCTGCTCTGGCCCATGGAGTCTCACGGTCTCCTTTTGGCACCTGTGGAGTCTGGCCTTTGTCCCCTAACCATCCTTCATGAGGCCAGTGTCCCCCCCCCCCGATAAAATGGAGATTGAACTGAGGAGGACTGAAACTCACCCACTTCGTGATATCAACTCTTCCCACCTGTGAACAAGGCACCTTTCCATTTATTCAGGTTTTCCTTAATCTTTCTTTGCGGTTTTGAGAACATGCCTCTTCCACAGATTTTATTAATTTTCCTGTTTGTCTCATCTGGTTTTGTTCCTTTTTCCTCTTTTCATGTATCATCTTGAATTAATTGACCTTTTAATGATTCCATTTTAATCTTTGCTATTGGCTTATTAGAAATTCCTTTTTTGGGCCGGCCTGGTGGTGCACTGCTACAGTGCGCTGCTTGGGAGTGCGGTGGCGCTCCCGCCGAGGGTTCGGATCCCACATGCAGACCGGTTCCCGCTCACTGGCTGAGCGAGGTGCAGGTGCAGCACCGAGGGTTGCAATCCCGTTACCGGTCCCGGTCCGGTCCGGGCGCGACACTGAGGGTTGTGATCCGTTGCCGGACATGAAAAATAGACAAAAAGGAAAAAAAAAAAAAAAAAAGAAAGCATTTTGTATAGATGTGTAGACACATCTCAGGGCTGATTGCTTGTCACCACCTCCCACTGAGGCACAGTTGATACCATAAGCACCTGTCACTCCAATCCTTGCAACGGCTGCATTCCCTCTTGCCTTTGTCCCCAAGTCTCCACAATTTGTCCTCAACAGCTAGAGAGATCTCTCTAAACATCAGTCTCTTCTTATCACACCTGTCTAAAAGGGTAAAATCCCCAAACATGTTTATTAGCCCCTCATCTGATTCATTTTTTTCATTGTGTTTATTGCAACCTGATGGTTTTTGATGTACATCTGGACCAGAGTGTAGCTTTTAAGAGCACCACACACTTCCTGTATGGCACAAGGACATTGCAACAGTCACCGTCCATCTCCACCTGCACTTGTGCTGCTCTTGTCGAACATTTCACTACGTCTACACGGGCTGTAAACCCCACGGTACATTATTACTATTTTTACTTTAGTTGTCAATTATCTTTCAACAATGTAAAAACAACAGAAGCAGGATTTTGTGTTATCCACATATTTTCATATCTGGCCACTTAATTCTTTTACGTAGACCCCTCTGGTGTCATTTTCTGTCTGCCTGAATAACATCAGTGTTTCTTACAATGCCTGTCTGCTGTTGATAAATTCTCTCACTCTTTGGTTTGTTTTAAAAAATTGTTATTTGTCTACATTTGTGGAGACATTTTTGCTATTTGTAGAGTTTTAGTGTGACTGGATTTCTTTTTCTTTCAGATGTCAGGTCATCGTCCTCTGGCTTGTATAGTTTCACCAAGAAGTCTGCTGTCATTCTCTGTCGCTCTCCATGTAATGTGTTTGTTTTCTTTGACTGCTTTTAAGATTTTTCTTTATCACCAGTTTTCAACAGTCAGTGTTTATGCTACTTGGGGTTCATTGAGCTTCCTTGATCTCTGGATTTCCACCACATTTGAAGAACTGGACTATTATTTTAAAACATTTTTCTGTCCCTCTACCATGTTAACATTGTCCCACAGGTGGCTGATGTTCTGTTCATTTTTTTCAGTCTCTTTTTTTCCCCTCTCTGGGCTTCATTTTGGATAGTTTCTATTGCTATGTCTTCAAATTCACTTTTCCCCCCCAGTGTCTAACTATTGTTAATCCCGTCTGTTGTGTTTTTCATTTCAGATATTGCATTTTTCACCTCTAGAATTGCATTTAGGTCTTTAAAGTTCTTTAAAACATACTTCACCACATTTACATTTTTCTCTGTGTTCTACAAGGCATATTTGTAACTGCTGTGTTAGTGTCCTTGTCTGCTAATTCAGTTACCTCTGTCATTTCTGGGTCTGTTTCTGTTGAATCATTTTTCCCTGATTGTGGGTCATACTTTCCCCTTCTTTGCAACCTTGGTAATTTTTGACTGGATGCTTTTGGAATTTTACATTGTTGGATGCTAGACTTTGTTGTAATCCTTTAAAGAGTGTTGGAATTTGTTCTGATATGCAGCTGAATTATTTGGCATCAGACTGGTCCTTTCAAAGCTTGCTTCTAAGCCTCGACAGGGCAGGTCAGAGTGCTCCTCAGGGTCTATTGGTCTCACTGCTACAGCAGTTCCCATGTGAAGGTTGTACCTGATGGCTGCTCTCTGCTGGTGGGAATGCAAATCATTCCCAGCCCTGTGTGGGTTCTGAGAATTGTCCAGCTTGCTGTTTCCCAGGGGTTCTCAGCCCATGCATGTGCAGGTCAGTGTCAGCCTAGAGCTTGAGGGGACTCCTCCCTGGACCTTGGAGCTCCCTTGCTGCATGGCTCTCTCTCTTTCTCTATCCTCTGCCTCCCTGGATCCTGACCTCTGTCTCCTCAGCTCAGAGGGACCTCTGGGTTCCGTTTTTAGAGCCCTCTCCAAGCTGTAGCATGGGGAACTGTTTCCAGGCAGTGTGCTGGGCAATCGTGGGGCTCTCCCCACTTGATTCTGGGGTCTGGTGTCCTGGTTGGGTTGCACATGTGTTGCCCAGGTCCTGGTCATCTGTGGGGAGGGCAGTCCTTCTGCAGTTCATTCCTGGACAGGAGCCGGGCTCTTCAGCTGCATGCTGTTACTTCTCCTTCCACCAGCCTGGGACCTGTCAGGGGCCCTGGTGGGGCCTGTGGTGTTCATTGAGCTTGGAGGGGAGTTCTGTGCCAGGCATCCAGTGACTTCAGTCCTGAGCAGGTTGCCCAGGGCCCCAGTTGCAGCAACTGAGCTTGTGCCACCACCTGTCTGGCTGCAGAGCAGGATCAGGTGCCAGCCCCAGCTCTGAACCTGGTGTGGGTGGGCATCCAGAGTCCTGGGTGGGGGGCACTGCACTCTCTTACCTGCAAGAAGGCCTTGGAGAGCCATGCTTGGGGCTGCCTGGTGTCCACCTGGGCTCTGCTCATCCCCCACCCCCATCGCCAAGCCTGGAGTCTCTCTGCAGAGTGTTCTTGGCCACAGTTCCTGCATCAGAGCCCGAGCAGGGGTGGGCAGGAGGTGTGAGGGGAGTGCAGAGCAGGGCCATGTTTTCCTGATGGTCTGATGGGGGACGGAGCCTGTGCACCGGGTCTGCCCTGGACCTTCTGAGTTCTGTGGAGGGGAGGAGCTGGGTGTCACCTGCACCTCCTCTCCTGCATGTCAGAGGCTGCATGGGGGGCAGCCTGGACAGGTCCTCAGCACCCTTGGAAGCTGCCCGGGGCCATCACTCCCTGGTGGTGTATCCTGGCTGTAGCATCTAGGGCTGAGCAACCTGCAGTGCCTGAGGAGGCGTGAATGCTGGGAGAAGCCCAGGGACCGCAGAGATGGCATTGAGCAGATTGAATGTGACTGTTATTGATTTTTTCCTGTGGCTGCCACGTTATCGCACAAATGACTTTGAACTTGGCTGAGATTAGACACTAATACGTAGAACATTAAAGAAGAGAGATTCCAGGCCTCTAAAGCAATTGTGCCAATTGTTATGGCACAACTAAAAAGCAAATTATCGATATTTGTTAGGGGCAAGACTGTTGGCCCAAGTTTTATTTGCGAAGGCTGGAGCCGAGGGGGAGCCCTCGCGATGGGGTGGGGGTGAGCAGGGGAGCTGTACGGTGAGCCCACTCATTATAAGCAGTGTCTGCTATTTTTCAGTGTGAGATGGATGGGGTGGGGGTTGTCCTGTGCCTGCTCCCCCAGACCCACAAATATGAGGAGCGGCCCCTGGCACGAGACCCTGCCCACCCTCCATTTTGTGTGTAAACCAGCATCCACACGCCTCCGGGCAGCTGCTGCAGGAGGGGAGGTCGAGCAGCAGAGAGTGGACAGGGGCGCCTGGCCCAGGGTTCTGTGTGCAGGACACGTGCCCTCTCCTCAGTGACTCAGCAGCCATGGCTGCTTCCTGGGATGTCTGGTGTCTCTGGCCTTCAGGGTCAGAACAGCATGTACCTGTCCTCTGGGCTGTGATTCAGTCACTTGCAACTGGCTTAAGTAGAAAAGGGACCTCTGGAGTTTTTGGTTGTTTGAACCAGTGATGGCTTCAGGCACGGCTGGATCTAGGTGCCCAGGGACTCAATCTCAGCTCTGCTTTGCTCTGGGCTGACTTTACTCTTGGGCAGACTTAACCCTCAGAGTGATAGGAGCTGCCAGCAGCCCCAGGCTAACATCCCACCTGCTCAGCAGCCCCAGAGGAAAACAAGCCCCTCTTCCCTTCTACCATCCATTCTCTCTTGGCCTGGAAATTCTGTCCAGAGTCTCATTCCCTACTCTTAGTGCTTATGGTTTGGGCGGCCGAGGCCCCAGCTTCCTGCCACTCCAGGCCCAGCAGTCAGGTCTCCCCAACTTCCCACATGACGCAGCTTGGTCTGGTCAACACTGGACCTGTGTTGAGGCTGCCCACAAAGGCTGCTCTGTGGAGCTGCCCCGATCTAGACTGACCTCTTCCCGCTTCATGCCCTACCGGTGCCTCATGCCCCTGGCCCAGGGGAGACCTGGGGCAGGGGGAGCTGGAGAGTCACTTAACCCAGACTGGTTCCAAGAAGGCTTCCTGGAGGAGGATGCATTTGGGTGGCATCCTGATTGGGCAGAGTGCTGTCGTCTCCCTGGGGGAGCAGCCCACACAGCTGCTGGAGCTGCCTGCACTCTCTCTGCCCGCATCACCTCTCCTTTCTGTCCCTCTCTGCTCCCTGGGGGCCGGAACTGCACAGATTCTTCCTGAGCTCCTGGTCCCACCTGGGAGCAGTGTCATTAACTGAGGGCTGCACTGGGCGTTCCCATCGTCCTGTAACCCCTGATCCCAGCGGGTGCCTCTCTGCTGCCTGCCTCCCTCAGTCCTGGCTGCCTCCTTTGAAGGGAGGGACTGGGCTTCTCTCCATGCAGAGTATGTCTGGACGCGGCGTCTCTACCCAGCGCCATGGCTCTTATTGGTCAATGCAGCTGGCACTGGGGGTTTTCTGCTGTGACCGCCCCTTCCCCAGGTCCATTCTAGGTAGAGGGCAGGGCCAGCCAGACACACGCTCTCACTGTCAGCCTAAGTTCAGCTTACTTAGGAGGGGAAACGGCGGTGGCCGGGAAAATGAGGGGAGCATGCATGTGTGTGTGTGTGTGTGTGTGTGTGTGTGTGTGTGTGTATATGTGTATGTGTGTGTGTATATGTGTATGTGTGTATATGTGTGTGTGTATATGTGTATGTGTATGTGTGTATGTGTGTGTATATGCGTATGTGTGTGTGTATGAGTGCACTCACACACGCTTGAAGCCTTCCAACGCCCGACAGCAGAAAAGCGTCCCCTATCTTGGGCACAGTCCAGGAAAGCGGAGCAGCCCCAGGACCCCAACCTGCTGGGGCATGCCCCCCAGCCTTCCCCCGAGCGAGGCCAGGACTGTCCTCCATCACGGTGGTGCCACCTTGTGGTGACAGCGTAGATGTGGTTATGGCCTGCGCAGACCCAAGGTTTTGAGATTAGGCAAATGGGAGTGATTTTTAAGAACAGGGTGGGAGAGCAGAGTTATTACACATTTTCAGAACCAGGTGAGACTGCTAAACGATGGGAGAATGATACAATGCCACACAGCTGCGTTACTCAGCGTGACAAGCCACCACGTTCTGCGTACAAACACGTGACTGGGGGTGTGAAGCTGAGGGTTTGCTGCTCCGTGGGAAGGGATGGCAGCCCCTGCCCCTTGGGACGGGCTCCTGGGCTCTCGGACCGCGCTGCTGGAACACTGGCCAGTCGGATGGTGAGGAGTGGGGGACGTGGCGGGAGGCAGACCCTCCTTTACCTGCAGCTAGAGGTCCAGCAGATAAGCGCCTTTCTGAGGCGGTTGATGAGATGCTCTTTGCACGGATGCTGCATGCTGTGCCGCTGCTGTGAGACTGCACCTTGCTTGCGGCACTCACGGGCTGGCCTCGCTGCTGACGCACAGGCGAGGGCCCCGCGGCTTCCTTACACACCCCACTTAGGGGCTCTGAGGGTCTGCCCCTTGTGGCCCCATCTCCACCTCCCTGCTCTTACACTGCTGTTTCTGGAAGGTCCTCATGGTCCTGGGTCTCGGCTTCCTTACACACCCCACTTAGGGGCTCTGAGGGTCTGCCCCTTGTGGCTCCATCTCCACCTCCCTGCTCTTACACTGCTGTTTCTGGAAGGTCCTCATGGTCCTGGGTCTCCACAGCTCTGCTCTGAAGGGGCTTCGAGGGGGTCATCACCTGAACAGAGCAGAGGGCGTCTCGGGACTCTATGGCATGCTGCGTCCACCCAGGGTGAGCCCCAAGTGCTTCCTGCGTGGCTGGGCACCAGTATGGGCAGAACAGCATGGCTCCTGCCTGCAGCCACTCACGGCCTGGGGAAAGGTGGCTCGGATGGCGGTGACTGGTGGCCCTGTCACCACGGGGAAGGGGATGCTAAGGAGGGGATTGGGGCTGGAAGCGTCTGTCTCTAGGATCAAGCTCCTCCTTTTGGGAGAGGTCTGAGCCAGGGCAGTGGGGGGTCTCCCCCAGGGGATGTCTAAGTCGAGTGCTGAGGGCCAGCAGAGGCTGCGCTGGAGTGTCACGTGACTCCTTCCGTTTCCTGCAGGGTCCCCTGGCGGGGCAGGCTTAATCCTGGTGAGCAGTTTCTGTGCTGCCTGAGGAACCGGGGGTGGGGGACCCCTCTGACTTTTCAAGTCTGTTGGCGATGGGGGCAGGGTGATGGGGTTGTGATGGGCAGGGCCGTGGCACTAAATTTACCATGTTTTCATGCACTCTAAGGTTTTCTTTTCCATTGAGGACTGGAACACAGCACGACATGACCTTGGAGAGACTTTTGTTATTTTCAGATGGGGAAAAAAAAAAAAAAACCCCAAACAAACAAAAACTCTGAGGAAACGACTGAAGTGTTCTGTCGTGAGAGCAACACCAGGGAGCGGGCAGCTCCTAACCCCGGCTCTCCTGAGAGACGAATCCAATTCCCCCACGGCCCTCAGTCACCAGGCTCTTTGATTACCTGGGCTTTGGCGGAGGTGGCTGCACTGCGACCTCAGCTGGCTTTGCCCCGCACAGGACCAGGAGATTCAGATTTCACATTCACCTCTGGGAAGAGCACATGGTAAGGCTGTCGCAATAGGGCAGGGCATCTACTTCAGAAATGAACGTACATGGGAAGCGACCTCTCCCAGCATCTGTGAGCAGATGCTCCTCACTGGGGTTCAGGTCTCTTCTGAAAGTCGGCCTTTCTCCGAGTACAAGAGAAAATGCGTTTCCAAGTCCATTTCTGTGAACCATCATCTGCTGCTCCTGGCCTTTCTCATGAGGGCTCCATGGCTGATGGAAGGAATGTTCCAGAGCCCTAGTGGGACTTGAGACGGTGGGTTCCGGAACACAGGGTAGGCCCAAGGGGTCCTGGGAGCAGAAGGAATCCAACCTGGCAGCTCAGCTGTCACCCCAGCTCTGCATGGGAGGTACCTGCAGGGACCTTGCTGCTGGGGAGGGGCCAGGGCACAGCAGGGGTGTGTGTGTGGACGTGTGGGGCCGAGGGAAGCCACTGGGCAGTTTTGCTGTCCCCAGCAGCATTGCTGATTATCAGCAGCAATGATTTGATGTCACTCTTGAACAGCCATGTGAACAGCGATGTGACAAGGAGTGCCACCAGTCTCTGGAGGATTTGCGGCCGACATACAGCCTAAGGCAGGAGGGTGGAGTCTACATGGGCTCCTGTGGGACAGAACAAAGCTCCTTGTGCCTGAGCCCTGGGGCAGGTGGGGCCCATGTCTGAGGCAGGGCTGGTGTGATGATGGCGGGATTTGTCCACGCAAACAGTGGCCCTTCTCTCCTTGTGAGTTAATGTTGCGAGGGGGAGGCCTGAGGAACACTGGGGCGTGATGGGCTGGTCTGAGGGGCTGTGTGCTGTCCTGGGGCTGCTGTAACAAGGGACCCCAGAGTGAGCAGCTTGAACAGAGAGTTCTTTGTCTTGTGGTTCTGCAGGTCAGAAGCCCGAGATGAAGGCATGGGCAGGGCTGGTCCCTCTGCACCTGTGGGACAGTCTGCTCCAGCGTCTGTCCAGCTTCTGGGGGCTGCTGGCATCTCTGGTGCTCCGTGGCTTGCAGAAGCATCACCAGATCTCTGCCTTCACCTTCACAGGGCGTTCTGCCCGTGTGCATGTCTGTGTCCAAATTTCCCCGTTTACAAGGACACTGGTTGTGTTGGATCAGGGCCCACCCTACTCCAGAATGACCTCATCTTCACTGATTACATCTACAGTGACCCCGTTTCCAAATAAAGTCCCATTCTGAGGGACTGGGGGTTAGGACTTCAACACTCAATTCAACCCGCAGCAGGGAGGCCTGAGCAGATGGGGCGAGCCCTGGCTGGGGCTCTGCCCACAGGCCTCTTTTCTTGCCTGGTGCCATAAGCTTGGAGAGTGGCCTGAGACCCCTCCTTGAGCACTGAATTCTCCTGCTGTGGAAGCCGGGAATCAGAGGTCAGTCCCCTCCTCTGCTGCTGTCCCCTCCTCTAGTCACAGCCCGGTTTCTTTTCCCATCATTTTCATGCACCCCTTCATTTGTCCTCGATGCTCTCAGGGGCTCAGACAAAAGGAGCTGATCCTGAGGGTGGGTGTCCTGGGAGGGGCCTGGTGCCGACCCCTGTGGACCAGCCCTCCCGGACCTGCCTCTGTTCCCCACTCTCTCGTGCCTCGGGCTCGCAGGCAGGATCCCGGCTGGGCTTCACTCTGGGCACACCGAGAGGTCAACCTTTACCCACCCCCCACCATGGGGAGGCAGGGCCGCCTCAGATTTCGGGGTCCTGTGCAAAGTAAAACTGCAGGGCCTCATTCCAATTACTGACGATCCCGGACAGCACCTGCAGAGTGCTAGGCCTCCTGAGCCAGATGCAGAGTGACTGTCCAGGTCCCTTGCCTGTGACACTGGCTGGGGTGTCACTTACAAAGGCTTCCTTCTGTAGCGTTTTAAGCAATAACATCTGTGGAATCTGTTTCAACCCAGGATAGAAGAGACATGCAGCCACCCGTGTGGCCTGACTAGGAAAGTGCCATGATCCCGGGGAACGTGGACACCGTGGGCCTGCTGCGAGGGCGCTGCCCGGGAACGGCGGATGGGGAGGCCAGGCTCCTACATGCTCACCCACGTGGAGGCAGAATTCACCCACCACGCCGCTCGCCCACTGCAGGGGGGCAATGAGTAGCATCCAGCGCATTCACCACGTCATGCAAAAGTCACACTAGGACATCCCAAGCCCCAAAGGAAACCCACACCTGTTAGCAGTCACCCTGTTCCCCTCCCCCAGCTCCTGGCCACCCCAGTCTCCCTTCTGTCTGTGTGGACTCGCTGCTCTGGATTTTCACTGAAGTGGCATCACGCAGCACGTGGTCTCGTGTGTGGACGATGCACCCTTTGAGCAGTCCAGACGTGTTCACCTAAAACTGAACAACCCAAACTAGTCGGGCCTGGCCCTCTCTGTGCCAGGGGTGGCGAGGTCCAGGGGCCCGCCCTTGGCTCAGTGCCACATTTATCAGCATGGTGATTTGTGCGGCAACCCCATGGAGACATGGACGCCATGGCCATTTGTGAGTCCGACGCCTCCGTTCTGCTGCTTAATCAGGTTTACAATTAGCAGAGGGCGCTGGTGGCCTGGGGGCGGTGTTAGCACATGCACCCACTCCCCGGGGGCTCTGCTGGCCAGATTGCCCTAACGTGGCATGAAATTAAAGCTCGATGTTGCTTCACAGCAGAATTTCAAATTTTCTTCTCTGTCCTCCTCTCTTGCTATCAAAGTCCTTTGATGCAGAAGGGATTGGGCAGCCGGTCTGTGCTCTGATCCACCTCCCCACTTCCTCCCTCCGGAAGCCCCCCATGTGCCCCTCCCACGACTACCTCGGGGAGCCACGCCCAGGCCATCGCCACAGGGTGTTGGGATGGAGCCACCACCCCTTTGCCCTGGCAGTGGACCAAGTGCCACCGCTCCTCCCAGCACCTCACCCCGCGTCCTTGTCCAGGTGCGGGTGGGCTCAGCTGGATGGCCCAAGTGAGGGTGCTGTCTCCCAGCCGCGTCTGGGGTGTGTGAGGGTGGAGTCTCTGGTCACCAGGCCACAGCCCAAGGGAGGAGGTGGAGAGATGCCACCCGCCGCCCGCTGCTGCTCTTCCCCCAAACGCCTCCTCGCTCCCTGAATCACTCCCTTGCTAGGTTCTGGGGAAGTGAGTGTGGTTCAGAGAGGGTGGGGTCGTTCCTTTTAAAAGTGTTTTTCTGCCTTTTTAAGCAGCTCAGCTCTCGTGACACACAGAGATTCAGCAGAAGACTCTGCCCCTGCTCACGAGCACCGGACACGCGCAGCAGAGCCCACCACAGACACACGCAGTTGGCTTCTGTGCTTGTGATGATTTCTGTTATTTCAATGACAGCTTCAAAACGCCCCTGATTCCCCAAGCTTTTGCACCTGTTTTGGCAGGCTCGGGTCCACGCACGTCTGAGCTTCTCAGCCTGGACTAGACACAGGGCAGCGTCTGTGACCACCTCACACGGGGGCTGCCCCCGGTCGGGTGGCATGAACCTCCCACAAAAGCGTCCCCTGTCCCGGGCACTGCCCGCAAGGCTGGTTCTGCTGCAGCCTGGTGACTGCGTGGCTGGGCTCCCCTCATCTGAGGTTATTGACTAGCAGTTGACTCAGCTCTCCCGGGAGCTGGTCTGAGGCTGCTCAGAGGTGCAAAGAGAAAAAATAAATGTTTCATGGCCCGGGCCAGGGAGAGAGGGAGGTAAAAGCCACATCCTCATTTAAGTGCAGGCCCCATGAACATGCGAGCCCTGCCGTCCTTTCAAGGAGGAATTGCAGACTGACAGCTGGTGGCAGGTCACCGCTGATGTTGCCTGAGCATGAGGGCTCCCCATCGTTGAAGGTCACCGAGGGCCACCGGGTGCTGTGATGAAGCCTGTGCTGGGATGAGGGAACGGGCAGGCCTGGTGGTGTCAGAGGCAGAGGGCTAGGTCAACTCCTGCCCGCTGTCTAGCACCCAAGGAAAGGCAGGGGTGTCACAGATTATGCATGACAGAGGACAAAAATGGCCACTTTCAGTTTAAAAAGTTACTTCATTCCCAAAGCAAGTATTACGCAACTAGGAAATGTTACACGGTGCCAACGTGGAAAAATAGCCTTGTTTTGTTCCCTGGTTCCCCAGACCTGGGGCTGTCGATGCTGAGGCTGAGGACCTGCCCACCACGCCTGTTGTAGGGAGCGCGAGCAGCATACCTGATGTCCGCCCGGAGAGGACCCCGCGGGGGCCAGCAGGGAGCTGTTCCCCTTCCCCATTCTCTTTCCGCCCTGCTCCTCCTGTGTCCCTTAACCCGGGTCCAGTCACCAGCAAGATGCCTGTGTGCCGCCGGCATGCTAGGAATCGTAGCCTGGGGAGGGCAAGATGCGGAGCCAAGGCCGCCCGTGGAGGCTGCAGGCTGCAGATGTGGTGGGAAACAGGCGCTTGCTGTGGGCATCTCCGAGGTTTTGGGGGCCGCATGGACGGAGTGCTGGGCTGGAGCCCAGGGGTCTGCGCTGTCACCCAGATCTGCCCTTCAGTACCTGCGGGCTGGGGAAGCCACAGGAGTGGCGCCGAGGTTTTGGGGGCCGCATGGACGGAGTGCTGCGCTGTCACCCAGATCTGCCCTTCAGTACCTGCGGGCTGGGGAAGCCACAGGAGTGGCGCTGGCCTTGCCTTCCCAAGCACGCGTGACCATCACTAACGTCTAATCCTAAGGGTTCAGCACAGGTGAGTGCCCTTGCTGCAGTTAGCAGGTAAGGCCAGCCTCCCATGGCCAGCTGGGTGCCGACTGGTCACATGAGCCTGTCTGAGTCCTCCTGGAAGGTTCTGGCATAGTTGCTTCTCCTTGCTTAAGTTCCTAAAGCCACACGTCCTTCAGACTCGCCCCCATCACCGCATTGCCAGGACCACAACTGACGATTGTCAGCAAGAATTGTTGCTATAACCAGAGGCGAGTCGGCAATGGGAAAACAGATGGGCCCACGGCCAGCGGGGCCTGGTTTGGCCTGGGGTCAGGAGGGCTCCAGCAGGAAAGGGTCAGTGGGAGCCTGGGTGGCTGTAGAGAGGCTGGAGGAGGGGTAGGGCCCCCACCATGTGGGCCGGGTGGGGGGAGCTCACTGAGATGAAGAAAGTGTCTGACGAGCCCCCAGGGGACAAGCCTAGGTTCGCAGCTGCACCTGTGCTCACCTGGGCAGATGTGGGCCCTGGCAGAGCCTCTGCTTTCCATTGGGGGTAGTAGTGGGGGTCCCACGGGGCTGAGTGGCAGAACAGACACAGTGTTGGCGCATAGTGGGCGCCCAGTGTGTGTGAAGTTTCCACGCGCCACAGCCACCAACACCAGGGGAGGGGCAGGTGCCATCAGACGTGAGGCTACTGGGCTTGGCCTGTTGACCTCAGCAGCAGGGACAAAGCAGCTGGGTGTCTGTCCTTCCAGTAAGCTGCACCCGGGGCTCCTCCACATGGGCCACTCAGAGGCATTGACGTGGGCCCAGGCAGGGGGTATCAGGGACTGTCGAGGGGTCCTGGATTTGCGTCTTAGGTGAGGCTGCAGGTGCATTCGTCTTCTGGGTTGGCTGGTCTGGGCAGAGCGGCCAGTTTGCAGAGCTTCCCCCACGCGCTTGACCGTGAAGGTGCAGCCCTCAGAGCTGTGGCCTCCCGGGCCTGTTTCCAGAGTTGCAGGGGTTCCTCTGTTGTTCCTTTAGGGAAGGAGTGGCCCTGGCCCCCAGGCCCCCACCCGGCTGCCTGGAGGGTAGCATTTGTTGTTTGTGAGGAAAGGTGGGTGGGAAGTCACGCCCACCTCCCTTCTGTGGCTCTGGGGCCGTCCACGCAGCTGGTGGGAGAAATGCCGGTGGGTTTTACCCAGACCAGAGGAAGATGCTGGAGAGGGTGGGCTTGTGTTGGGGGCTGCACACGCCCCGGCTCTGGGGTGTAGAGACGGGCCTGGTGTGTGCGGGGTTGGGCTCTGATGGCAGCTCTGTTCTGCTCTGATCCCTCCTTTCCTCACCAAGGGGCAGTGCTGCTGCTGTGGGGGTGAAGAAACTGCCATTCTCACAGAGCCGCCTGCTGATGGTGTGTTCATCTCCCAGCGCCGCCGTTTTCTGATCAGCCTCTTTCCTCCCACCCTCCACAAGGATTCAAGAGCCATTCTCCTGGGACATAGAATTGGGAGGGGGATGAGACAGGACTTGGTGGGCCTGCGAGCAGGCTGGGGCAGCCGGGGCGGGGGTCTGCTTAGCCCCAGACTCAGTGTCCACCTGGGATGTTCCAAGCGAGGCAGTGACTGGTCCACAGAGAGGACCCGCTGGTGGTGGGACTTCAGACGCTGCGTGTGTCACAGCTGGCCGCACTTCCCCTATGCTGCTGACCTGGGGGCCTTGGGTGTGCCCTGCCTCCCGCACTTGGGACCCTCCCCAGTGTGGGCGTAATGTCCACTTGATGGTGGGCAAGGCCAGCCTCATGGGCAGCGACTGGGCACCCCATGGCCCCACTCAGAAGGGCCTGTGCTTGGTTCAATGCTCTGCCATGAGGATCTTCAAATCTTAGTAATTTTACCTTCGAACATGTGCTTTCTAGGTGAACTCTGAGTGACAATGGAGCAAGCGTTGAGCAGATGTCATGGGACGCGGCATCCCTCGTTCCAAACCTCCACTCACAGCTGGCATTCATGCCCTGCGACTTCACACTCGCAAGCACTGTGCGTGGAGCCCGGTGGCGCCTGGGGCAAGCACGAGGCCTCGAATGCATCTCCGACGGAGTCCGAGGGTCCCCTTTGAGCCAGAACTTGCCTCCACCGTAGAAGGCAGCAGAGACACCACCGCAGGCCCATGCGTCCTGCCTGCCTGCTGCATCCCCGTGAGCCCAGAGGCCCTTCCTCTCGGCCCTCCAACCCCGGCTGTCAGCGAGAGGCAGGGCGGGCAGCACGTGGGAGCTCCGGAGGGAAGGGAGACGACAGGTGCGCTTGTGCTGCAGCCTGACCAGGTGCCGCGGAGCTGACCACACACACGCAGGAGCTGCACATTCACATTTAAAACGGGCATCACGCAGCACGAAGTTGAACAGTAAAATTCATGCTAATAATTTAGAATTTTAATTTTTCTTTACTCAGAAGGATATTAAGTAGCAAACAAAAGACACTTGATGAGTCAAGAGAGGCTGCGAGGGCCAGGAAAAGTGTTGTGTGCCGGCGCCTCTTGGGCGCGGCTCCTGCTGGTGGAGTGGGGCCTGCACTTGGTTGCATGTGCAGGTTCGCAGTTCATCGGCTCCAGGTGAGGGGCCCTCCTCTCCCCTCCCCCTCACTGAGTGGTGACACTCTGGTGTCAAGGGGAACCCTATCAGTGCTGACAAATGCCAGAGATCACTGATGCTCCCAGCATTTTATGGGCCTCGTTGCCTCCCTGCCGAGCACCTGGGACGGGGCAGGCACAGTCTCAGCAGGTGTGGTCTGGCCACCATCACTCTGGAGTGTTCTTTGGTGTCTTGAGAGCCGTGTGCAAAGCTGGTCCACCCCAGTGAGGGTTCTGCTCATGGGTTGACACCGTCCCTCTTTGCCAAGCTGGAAATGTCTGATGGAAACTGACCCCCAAGAAGACTCAGTACTGGGGGGTGAGGGGAGGTCTTAGTCTCCTTTAAAAAAGGAGTCTGAGCCTGGGGTCACAGTGGTGGGAGGGGGCAGTGACCTCAAGGCTGGGAAGGGTGGCAGATCTCAGATCACAGGTGATGGAGGGACAGGCCCAGGAGTCTGGCCCCAGACTGGGGGCTTCTGGTCTTTGACCCATAGCTGAGGTCTCACTCCTGGTTGACGGAGCCTCACTGACCCCTCCGCCAACCCCTCCACCAGCCCCCCATCAGTCCCAGGGCCCAAGTCTGTAGGAGCCAATCTCCTGGGAGTGATGGCATGGGGAGGCTGCAGGCTCATAGACAGCTCTGCTCACATGACCAGGACAGTCCCCAAGAGTGGGGGTGGGACACAGCCTCTCCTCCCCCTCCAGATTGGGGAAGGGCTGCATCTGCTCTGGACCTAATTGGGGGCGACCTTGAGTCCTGGTCCCCAGGGGCCAGCAGGGGCTGAGGGCCCTGCGGGTGTGGGATTGCCCTGTGTTCAGCTGTCTCATCTGTCCCGAGTCTCAGGCTGCAGGGAACAACCACTTAATCAGAAGCCCATCAGAAAGTGTCACATTATTATTTGTGAAGTGATTACTCATCACAGCACAGTCGTTGAAGGTGGTGGATAGAAAGTGCAGATGTAGTTTTTGAAGAGCACTTTTCAGTTTGGTCCCTGGCAGGAAAACAAGCAAAATAAATACCTTCACCCCTCCCTTTGGTGGCTTAGGGTGGGGGTGGGGCAGGGAGGTAGGTCCTGGTGCCCATCCCAGCCCGGAGTCAGTGGCCCATCCCAGCGTCCTGCAGACAGGGCCAGGGACAGGCATCGGCCTTCTCCTCAGGTGGACGCAGGGCTTTGCCTCCCGCACTCAGGCTTTGGAATGAGTGCCTTGTAGACGCAGAGCAGCCACTGTCGAGGACAACGACATTTCTGCACGTGAGCTCAGTAAACTTGAGGAGGCATAAATAGCCGTTGAAGTAAGGGGTGGGGCCATGTGGTTTGGGGCAGAGCGCAGATCCTGGGCAATTGTGTTGGGAATTGTTTTGAACATTGTTTGGCTTGAGAGAAAAATTCCACAAAGAGAAATGAAACAAGAGCAAAGACACAAAGCTAGAAAAGGTCTAAGTGTCCTTCCAGGGCAAGCCCTCCAGGTAGCCAGCAGAGACCTAGCATGTGGCAGACCTGGCATGCTCACAAGCAGGACATGCATGCGGGTCACAGGTCACCAAGGGCAGAGCACACACATACATATGTGTGCACACAGCACATGAGCTGGTCCACACCCCTGTGACCATCTGTGTCCCTAGGAGGGGGCTGTGTCACGTCACTGGAGGGAGCCTCTCTGCTACAATTTGGTGGCTTGGTCTCTCTGTGCCCTTCTGTGGAACACACACATACATATGTGTGCACACAGCACATGAGCTGGTCCACACCCCTGTGACCATCTGTGTCCCTAGGAGGGGGCTGTGTCACATCACTGGAGGGAGCCTCTCTGCTACAATTTGGTGGCTTGGTCTCTCTGTGCCCTTCTGTGGACACATGGCCCCATCCAGATGGCCCTATGGTGAGTGACCAGGCTCCAAAGCTCAGCAGGGCCCCTCCTCCCCCGAGAGCTGTCCCTCCCGCTCAGCCCCTCCTGCCCTGGGGAGACGCCTGGGATGCAGTTGGAGGGAGATGAAGGCCAGAGGGATCGCTGGGAGAACTGCTGTCTGCGGTGCCACGCCTCTACCATGGCCTTGGGAGGCCTTGCCATGTGTCCTGGTCCTCTTGGGTTTCTTTTGACAATGTTTTGCAGTTTTGGGTGTGCTTTTCACACATCTTGTGTTGATTTATCCCCAAGTATTGTATTCTTTTTGATATTATTGTGAGTAGGATGTTTTCTTTATTTCATTTCATGATTCTTCATTGTTAACAAATAGAAATACAGTGAGCTGTTGTGAGTTTTTTTTGTTGTTGTTGTTTGTTTGTTTGTTTGGTGTCTGGCTGGTATAGGGACTGAACCCTGGACCTGGGTGTTATCAGCACCTCAAAATTTTGTGTTTTGATTTTGTATCCTGTGACCTCGTTAAACTCATTTATTGTTTTATTAGTTTTTATTTTAGATTCCTCAGGCTATTCTACATACTGTAGTTTTACTTTCTATTCTCAATGACTTAAATTTCATTTTCTTGCCTTATTGCTTGGGCTGGAAACTCCAGTACAGCCCTGAATAGGACTGACAAGAAGATGTCCTGCCTTTTCCCCATGTTAGGTGGAAAGTAGTCCACATTTTCCCATTAGACATGTTGTAGGTTTTTCACAGATGTCCTTTATTGGTTGACAAGGTGCCCTTTTATTTCTGTTTTGTTAGAGTTTTCCTTTTTTTTTAATTAAAAATGGATGTTAGATTTTGTCAAATGAGTTTTCTGAGCCTATTGGGATGATCATGTGGCTCTTGTCCCTTCTCTTATTAATATGTGTCATTACATTAATGTTGCTGAAGTGAACCTGGGTTGGCTTGGCTGATGTGCAGCCAACCCAAACACCAAACATCAGGTGTTTCAGTGAAGAAAGTATTTTACTCAGGGCCAAGCAAGGAGAACGGGAAGCTATTGCTTTAAACCTGAACTTCCAATGGCTTATGAGCAAAGGTTTTTATTGGCACCAATCATGTGCAGGGGTCTAGGGGTGGGTGATCAGCCCGTAGACAGTTCTGACTGGTTGAGGCTTGTGTAATCATGGGATAGCCTTGGTATCTCAGTCATCCATCATCTGGCTCTGGCCCAGTGCATCTGGGTCTGCGTCACTGTAGTCAGCATGTGGTTTCAGTTCCCATCTGCTTGTGGCCTCCTCTTCCTGGAAAATAACCCATGGATATGTGTCAGTGATGTTATCTTATCTTTGGACCTTACAAGAACAAGAACATTTTGTGACTCTGACTTACGTCTTGGGTTATTGTTTAAGTTATTATTACTTTCTGTTTATCTGGTACTTCAGTTTCTGTACACATTTTTCTAATTTAATGATAAGCTAGCAGTTTTGGATTTCCTAATGCCTTGATCCTCAGGTACTCCATTTTTGTCTTGGGAGAAGGGAATTTGGTCAAGGCTCAGAATGGACTGCTTGCTTGGCCTCGTTAAGTTTTGGATGTTAAACCAACCTTTCATTCCTGGGATAAATCCCACTTGATCATGGTGTATGACCTTTTTACATACAGTTGGATTTGATTTGCTAAATTTAAAAAAATTGTTGTGGTAAGAAATATATATATATATATATATATATATTTCTTACCACAACAATTTTTTTAAATTTAGCAAATCAAATCCAACTGTATGTAAAAAGGTCATACACCATGATCAAGTGGGATTTATCCCAGGAATGAAAGGTTGGTTTAACATCCAAAACTTAACGAGGCCAAGCAAGCAGTCCATTCTGAGCCTTGACCAAATTCCCTTCTCCCAAGACAAAAATGGAGTACCTGAGGATCAAGGCATTAGGAAATCCAAAACTGCTAGCTTATCATTAAATTAGAAAAATGTGTACAGAAACTGAAGTACCAGATAAACAGAAAGTAATAATAACTTAAACAATAACCCAAGACGTAAGTCAGAGTCACAAAATGTTCTTGTTCTTGTAAGGTCCAAAGATAAGATAACATCACTGACACATATCCATGGGTTATTTTCCAGGAAGAGGAGGCCACAAGCAGATGGGAACTGAAACCACATGCTGACTACAGTGACGCAGACCCAGATGCACTGGGCCAGAGCCAGATGATGGATGACTGAGATACCAAGGCTATCCCATGATTACACAAGCCTCAACCAGTCAGAACTGTCTACGGGCTGATCACCCACCCCTAGACCCCTGCACATGATTGGTGCCAATAAAAACCTTTGCTCATAAGCCATTGGAAGTTCAGGTTTAAAGCAATAGCTTCCCGTTCTCCTTGCTTGGCCCTGAGTAAAATACTTTCTTCACTGAAACACCTGATGTTTGGTGTTTGGGTTGGCTGCACATCAGCCAAGCCAACCCAGGTTCACTTCAGCAACATTAATGTAATGACACATATTAATAAGAGAAGGGACAAGAGCCACATGATCATCCCAATAGGCTCAGAAAACTCATTTGACAAAATCTAACATCCATTTTTAATTAAAAAAAAAGGAAAACTCTAACAAAACAGAAATAAAAGGGCACCTTGTCAACCAATAAAGGACATCTGTGAAAAACCTACAACATGTCTAATGGGAAAATGTGGACTACTTTCCACCTAACATGGGGAAAAGGCAGGACATCTTCTTGTCAGTCCTATTCAGGGCTGTACTGGAGTTTCCAGCCCAAGCAATAAGGCAAGAAAATGAAATTTAAGTCATTGAGAATAGAAAGTAAAACTACAGTATGTAGAATAGCCTGAGGAATCTAAAATAAAAACTAATAAAACAATAAATGAGTTTAACGAGGTCACAGGATACAAAATCAAAACACAAAATTTTGAGGTGCTGATAACACCCAGGTCCAGGGTTCAGTCCCTATACCAGCCAGACACCAAACAAACAAACAAACAACAACAACAAAAAAAACTCACAACAGCTCACTGTATTTCTATTTGTTAACAATGAAGAATCATGAAATGAAATAAAGAAAACATCTTTTGATGAAGTCGAACTTATCTCTTTTTTTCTTCTGTTGCCTGTGGTTCTGGTGTCATATTAAAGAAACTGTTGCTATATCCAGGGTTATGATGATCTGCTCCTCTATTTTCTTCTAAGTGTTTTATAGTTTTATCTCTTAAATTTAGGTCTTTGATCCATTTTGATGCAAGGGTCCAACTTCATTCTTTTGAGTGTGGATATATAGTTTTCCCAGCATTATTTGTTGAAGAGACTGTCCTTTCCCCATTACATGGCATTACTCCCTTACTGAAAATCAATTGACCATGTGTATGGGGGTTTATTTCTGGCCTTTCTGGTCTATTCCATCAGTCTTATATCCATCCTTATGTCAGAAGCATGTTGTCTTGATTACTGTAACTTTATGAGTAAGTTTTGAAATCAGTAAGTATGAGTTCTTCAAATTTCTTCGTTGATTTCAAGGTTGTTTTGGCTATTCAAGGTTCATGAAATCTATTCCATCGGTCTTATATCCATCCTTATGTCAGTAGCGTGTTGTCTTGATTACTGTAACTTTATGAGTAAGTTTTGAAATCAGTAAATATGAGTTCTTCAAATTTCTTCGTTGATTTCAAGGTTGTTTTGGCTATTCAAGGTTCATGAAATTTCATATGAATTTTAGGATGAGGTTTTTAATTTCTGCAAAAATCTCTGCTGGGATTTTGGTAGGGATTGCATTGAGTCTGTAGATTGCTTTGAATGGCATTTCTATCTTAGTGATATTAAGTCTTCCAATCCATGAACACAGATGACTTTCCATTTATTTAGGTCTTTAATTTCTTTGAGCAATGTTTTGTAGCTTTCAGTGTACAAGACTTTCACTCCTTGGTTAAATTTATTTCTAAATATTTTATTCTTTTTGTTGCTATTGTTTTTGTAAGTGGGACTGTTTTCTTAATTTTTCATTCAGTTTGCTCATTGCCAGTGTGTGGCAACACTCAAAATTATTTGAGTCATAATTTTGTCTCCTGCACCTATGCTGAATTCATGTATTAGATCTCACAATTTTTTTCTTTTTGTTTTTGTATTAGGCGTCATGGCTAGCTTAACATCAGCACAATCAGGTTAAACAACTTTCACCCCTTTTCCCCAGCCCCTTTCCCTTTTCTGCTCTGGGAACTGAGCAGCGGAATTCCTCTCCTTGGAAGGGGTAAACATGACAGTTATCACCAAAGGAACGTCTTGTGGGTTGCGGGAGCAGGCTTCAGGCTGGAGCGCTTTTCACTGACATAGGGGCGACATTAATTAGAAGCCTATGCCCTAAATGACCAGGTGTTAGCAGACTACAAGGGCTGTGTCACCTTGGGTGCCACTGATTTAGAAATTGCCCATTACTCTGCCAGAACCCTCAAAGGCTTATAAAGCCCTGCTTTCCTTTGTTTGGGGGAACTGATCTGGCTCAGTCTCCCCTCCACGTTAGTGGAATAAAACTTTTTGGCTGAAATAGCACCTGGTTCGGGTCTCTCTCTCACTTTTGCTGAACCTAACATTTGGTTTTGGTGGTTCTCTAGGTTTTTCTATGTGGAGCATATCTTCTGCAAATAGAAATTATTTTAGTTCTTCCTTTCCAATTTGGATGTCTTTTATGTCTTTTTCCTGCCTACTTGCCCTGGCTAGCACTTGTGGCTCTGTTGAACAGAAGTGGCAGAAGCAGGCACCATTGTCTTTTTCCTGAACTTAGGGGAAAAGCTAAGCCTTGTACCTTTACACCATTGAGTATAATGTTAGTTCTGGGTTTTTCATAGATGACTCAATTTACTAAACATTTGTTAAGGATTTTTTGTTTGTGTTTATGAGAGATGATTTTTTGTAGTCTTTTGTTTTGATGTCTTTGGCTTTGATGCCAGTGTCATGTTGGTCTCACTGAAGGAATTGGAAAGTGTCCCTTCATCTTCTCCTTTCTGAAGACTTTGTGTAAGATTGACATTATGCCTTGTTTAAACACTTGGTAGAGTTCACCAGTGAAGCCGTTTGTGCTTGGGCTTTTACGTGGGGGTGGATTGTTTACTACAGATTCAATTTACTTATTATAGATGTCTTCAGGTTTTGTTTCTTTCTGAGTTTGTTTTGGTAACTTTTGTCTTTCTAGGAATTTGTGAGTTTCATCAAAGTTGTCAAATTCCTGCCATAAAATGGTTCGTAATAGTCCTTCATAATCCTTTAAATTTTTATAGGATTAGCAATGTTTTCTCTTTCATTCCTGATTTTAGTAATTTGTGTCTTCTCTTTTTTTTTATGGTCACTTTGGCTAAATATTTGTCATTCCTGTTGATCTTTTCAAAAAACCAACTTTGATTTCAGTGATTTTCTATTTCATTGGTTTCCACTAGGGTTTTTATTATTTCCTTTCTTCTGCTTGTTTGGGTTTGATTTCTTCTTTTGTACGTGGAATTTTTTAGTTTTATTATCAATCCAAGACCGTTTTTTCTTTTGTAATATAGGTATTTAAAGATGTAAATTTTCCTCTAAGCACCGCTTAGCTATATCTACCACATTTTGATATGCTGTGGTTTTTTCATTCAGTTCAAATTATTTTCTAATTTCTCCTGTGATTTCTTCTTTGGCTCATGGGTTATTTAGAAATGTGTTGCTTAGTTTTCAAATACTTGCTTATTTCCTCAATTTATTTCTGTGTTGATTTCTAATTTAATCCCATTGTGATTAAAGAACATACTTTGTATGATTTAAATCCTTTTACATTAGTTAGACTTGTTTGGTGGTTCGGCATATGGTCTATCTCAACAGCAATCACAGCAGTAAGGTCTGTTGTTTGCTGTTTATTGAGTGCAGAGTTCTTAAACGTAAGTTTGGTCAAGTCGGTTGATAATGATGTTAAAGTCTTCTACATCCTTAGTGGTTTTCTGTGTAGATGGCCCATCAGTTATTGAGAATGGGTACTGAAATCTCTAACTATAATTGTTAAATGGTTTGGTTCTCCTTCCAGTTCTGTTAGTTTTAGCTTCGTGTGTTTTGAGGAACTGTTGTTAGGTGTATATACATTTATAATTGTTATATCTTTCTGTCATATTGACCCTTTTATCATTATCAAATGTCCCTCTTTGTCTCTAATACTAGTTCTTATCTTAAAGTCTATTTTGTTGGATATAAACATAACCATTCCAGTTCTGTTGTGATTATTATTTGCATGGTATGTTTTTTCCATCCTTTTTCTTTCAACCTATTTGTATCTTGAAATTTAAAGCATGTCTCTTATAGACAACACATAGATGACAACCCTGATTTCTAAAATCCATTCTGACAGTTTCTGCTGTTTGATTGGAGTATAGTTCATTCACATTTAATGTAATCCTTGATATAGTTGGATTTATGTCAGTGTTAAGGGTGGTGCTGGCTTCCTGTAGTTGCTGCTGTCTGAGTCTCCCACCTCCTGTGGGGCACCTTCCAGCGCCCTCTAAGCTGGCATCCCAGTTTATTAAACCTTCAGTTATGGGCTCTGCCCTCCCCCCTGGACCCTGACTAATATGAGTGTCTGTACCCACTGTGACTGCAAGACCTACCTGCCCCCCGCATGTTCATGGGGGCATTTGGGGGCTTCTTCTGGGGTTGGATTAAGAGGCCTGGGTACCTCTTTCTCATCTGAGCATTCCTGGGAAGGGGTCTCCTCTGTTCGCCTGGCTTTTCCTCAGTTTCCTGCTCTCTCTTCCTCCTTCATAGATTTTCCTGGTTGATTTTACTTCACTAAAAGTTGAATAGGTATTTTGCTGCCAGGAGAGAAAAGCAATGACCAGAGATCTGGCTGTGAAGAAAAGTTGGGGGCAGGGCTACCATGGCATCTACCCAGCCCTTCCGTCCAGAACTCTGCTGGGCTGTCAGGGTGGGTTGGGGTAACTGAGAAGTGCTCAGTGGACGGCAGAGAGGGCAGCTGGGCTCATGTCCCCACCTGCTGTGGTAATGGTGCTTGCCAAGGCCACCAGGGACCCAAACGGCTAACCCAGGGCCTCTTTTGTTGACCTGGAGCTGCTGGGCATGTGACCCTGATGTGTGGCGGTGAGCTCTCAGGCTGGACGCTCCTTCTCAGGCAGGAGGAAGAGTCTCCTTGGTGAGCTGGTTCTCTGGAGCTCCCAGCAGGGTGGCCGGCGGGGCCTCGTGAGTGACCAGTGTTGCCGTGTTGCCACCTCCCCCACTGCAAAGGCGAGGGGAATGCCACAGGGCAGCCAGGCTCCTGGGCAAGTCACAGCTTACAGAGTAGAGTAAGGCTGGACTGACCCACCACAGCCTCTGCCTGCCGGGACCTCATGGGCAGGAGCCAATGTGAGTCTGGGGAGCTTCACTGCCTGGAGCAATCACCCCAGGCACCATCTTTGACCAATAAATCCACCCCCAGTGGATGCCTGCCTGTGCCCTCTGGGGGCATCTCTAGCTGAGTCTGGCCATGTTTTCTGAGTGGGACATTGAGCGCCCCTCCTGCCCGGCTTCAGGACACCTCAGCAGTGGGAGGCATCCACTGGCTGTGAGCCAAGCCAGGCACCCTCAGCACCAGGAATAAGGGAGTTTCTCCTGATTTAGAATTCACCCCTGCCCGGAGGACCCTCATACAGTCCACCTGGGCTCCGTTAGCATGACGCTTTGGGAAGACGCACACTCACGCGCATGCTTTGCAGCTCTCTTGTCGCCTCTGCACACCACCATCACACGAGGCTTTGAGGCGGGGGACTGTTCACCACTTTGCACAGGAAACAGAGACCTCCCCCAAACACAGGACACTTAGCATGTCATGACACTCACGCGCATGCTTTGCAGCTCTCTTGTCGCCTCTGCACTCCACCATCACACGAGGCTTTGAGGCGGGGGACCGTTCACCACTTTGCACAGGAAACAGAGACCTCCCCCAAACACAGGACACTTAGCATGTCATGGGCAGAGATGCACAGTGAACCAAGGAGCCACAATGAAAACAAATCCAGCTGCCATGCTTCTCCCTGAGCGTCGTGGGCACAATCACAGCAGGTAAGTGTCTAATGTCTCAGATGCTGCAGAACCGACTCGATACAGTCACGTCCCCCTAATGCTTACAGAGAGAGATAAAAGGAAACAGGATTCATGCTCAACAGCCACTCTGGCTTTTCTAGCTGATGCCCAACCTTGACAGGGAATTAACCTGGAAAGAAACAAGGCCACAGATGATGTAAACGCTCAATAGACGTTGTCTCTTAAACATCTATATCCTAAACATTGCTATGTGCTGCACTAATCTAGAAACCTGACGCCCCCTCCAAGAGCCTCAGATTCCAGAGTACTGGTGGAGAACCAGCTCTGGAGGGGCTGCGGCCTCACCTTATCTTGTGTCTAAACTGCACTTGGATTCTGCTGCGCTCCTGCTTTACCGTGTGACAGCTCCAGACGTGTGGTGGCTCTGCACCTGTTTGAACACCAGCAACTGCGCTGCTCTGCCAGAAAGAAGGAGGATGCCCCACAACACGGTTTATGCCAGGCCCTGTGTCTTTCCATGCTGAATGCCGAGAAACCACCAGGGCCCTGATCCCAGGACAGGAACCCAGGCTGATGGCAATTTAGAGCCACAACAAGGATTCTGAGGGAAGGTGGAGGCTGAGAGGGGACGCAGCGCGCCTTGCGGACCAGGCTGCTCAGTATCGTGCTCACTGAAGCTGCAGCATTTTCCATGCCGGCAACGCCGACCACAATGTCAGGGAAAGGGAAGTTGTTAGCTTGTCATATCTTAAGGCTAATTATTTAATTACTCTAATTTAAAGTTTTACCAGATTTAGCATCAAAACACAGGAATCTTGTGATTGCGGCATCAGTAAGTAATAATGTAATTAACTTGTTTAGGGGTAACATATTAACTTGGTTGATTGCAAGGTGTCAACTCCGGAGGAAAACCAAGCTTGGTTGGTGTGGGCAGGTGTCGGAGACCAGGGGCCCAGCAGTGGCCAGGCAGCACCCTACTCCAAGGCCCCAGCAAGGATCAGGCCAGTGGCGCTGTCTTCCCGGGTATCCTGCGTGGTGATGGTCTCCATGCTTCTGCTAAGGCGGCACTTGCCTTGCTCTTTGGTGGCAGTGGGCAGCTCCCCTGGCCCAGAGGCCACGTCCTTGGCCACACTTAGGTTCCTGCACTCACCTGTGCAGAAATGCCGCTCCCAAGGCTGTGCACGAGGGACACTCTGCTCATGCTCATGAGGAATAGGATTTAGGACAGGGTTCCTCTAGGCTGAGAGTTCTCAGGGTTCTGGAATATGTTTCCAGTCTTGTTTGCAAAGTTACCGAAGCCTGTTCTGTCACCGTCCACTGCAGGGAGAGCAGCTTTCTCTCTTCCCTCCTCCTCCTCCCTTCCTGACTTTGCAGATCATAGTTTGCAGCTTCAGCGTCCTGCGGAGGTGAACAGAGACACCTCTCCCCCAAACACAGAATGCTTAACACATCTGCACACACCCAGGAACCGCTCATTCCTGTCGCGGGATTGGTGCCTTGTAGCGGGGGCCCTGGTTCCTTCCCTCCAGAAATTCTCACCCTCTTGGCCTTGGTACTGGCTGTGGGGAGGTGGCCGTGGTGGGGGTTTGGGGCATGGAAGGCCGGACCTGGCCGGGTGTTGCTAGTCCATGCCAGGAAGAAGGCCCTCGCCAGATGTGTAAATTTCATTTGTTTATAAATGACCCACTTTCAGGTATTCTGTTGTCAACAATAGAAAATGGATGAATACAGAGGCTGAGGAAGAATATCCAAACTGGGATCTTGCAGAGGCAAGCACTACATGGAGGAGTACTTACTGAGCACCTACTGTGTTCCCAGATCTGTGCCAGAGGCCCGGGGTCAAGGGCAGGTGCACAATTCAGGTCCAGTTTTTCGCAGTAGGACGCAGTGTGTCTGGGACAAGAACCAGCACCCAAGAGCGCCTGCAGCCTGTGGCCGTAGCAGCATTTTTCTGGTTTTCTCTCTCAGCTTTACGTCTTAGACATTTGTTCACACTGCTGTGTGTGGCTATAGATGGCCACTTCCACAGCCCTGGGGGTCCATTCATGGACGTGCCACGCTTTTCTCTCTGCCATTTGCCTGGCGGGCACCCGAGTTCTCTTCGTCTCACAGCTCTTTTGAGTGCGGCTTCCTGCTGCTCTTGTCTGTGTCTTTTGGCGTTTCTC
>NW_007728070.1:24439-27587 GCF_000696425.1 Galeopterus variegatus | reverse complement strand
TCTCACAGCTCTTTTGAGTGCGGCTTCCTGCTGCTCTTGTCTGTGTCTTTTGGCGTTTCTCATAGGAATATGCTGCATCTAGGAGTGCAGTTGCTGGGTGTGCATGTGTTCAGCCTGAGGAGACGCTGTCACGCAGCTTTCCTAGTTGCAGGACCATGACATGCCACACCACGGCTGCCCCGTCCACTCGGATGTCTGTCTTTCTCCCTTCCATTGTGCTGTGGGTGCGCCATGTGTCTTGTTGTATGACTGAGGTACAATTATCATAGCTTAAAGGCACAGATCACCAGTGTCCAGCTTGATGAATTCTCACAGTTGCTCTGACTAAAGTCTGGGCACATGGAGTTTCGGCATTCATGCAGCTTCTCGAACGCTGGAGCTGGGGTGGCGAGAACTCATCTTCCCGTCCTCCGAGGCGTGGCCTCACCCTTCAGCAACACCGTTCACTCCTCTCTGTGGTTGGGGATCCCCAAGGTTCAGGTTGAGATCTGGTTCAATGACCCACTAGAAGAAAACAGGCTCAGGACAGCTGCTGCACCTGCGGTTATAGCTTATTATGACAAAGCACGCGGACGAAGGTCAGCAAAGGGGAGAGGCGCGTGGGGCAAGATCAGGAGATGGCAGGCAGCCACCGGGTCCCCCCTGGAGCTGCATGCACAGCAACGATGAGAGACAACACACACCAGGAAGCTCCTGAGCCTCCATGTCCAGGGTTGTGACAGGGCTTGGCCACGTAGGCCTGGAGCCTGTGTGGCTGACCTGAGTTACTGTCTGCAGCCCCTCTGAGGTCAAGCTGTGTGGCCCCAACTATAACTCCACCCTTAGCTTAAACCACCTGGCATGACCCAAAGCCCCAGGAATGCAGTGTTCCAAAGGCTGAGAGGCCACCTCCAGGAGCCAGTCAAGGGCCAGACCTTTCTTTGGAATGTGTGAAGGGTGTGGACAGCCCAGGCCTGTCGAGCTCGCCCTTCACTTCACATGCTCTGACTTGGCCTGGCTCTGGCTATTTGCAATCTGACCTTAACTCCTGGTTTTTGAACACCTGTGCTTTCCCGGTGGGCCCCTGAAGGATATTCTGGGAAAGAAATAGGAGCACAGGATCCTCAGAGGAACCTCAGGCACTGGGTGGAGCCTGGACCCCATAGTCTGGGCTTGAACAGTGGTCAAGGAATTGGCCTCCTGTCCAGGAGAGGACCTCACTGGCCACAGTACCTGGGACCCAGGATTTGGGTGGAGGCCTTGGCAGCAAGTGTCCTGATTCCATGGCTGTTGGAACCTCCCTCCGCCCAGCAGAGCAGCTGCCTCTCGCCCTCCACGGCTGTCCAGACAATGTGGCTGGTGTATGCTGGGCCCACAGGGAGCTCCCTGGTGTGAGGCCAGCCTGGAGTGCTGGCTGGGGGGAGTAGCCCCCTCTCCTGCACTTTGGGCTCTGGAGCGACAAGGACAGCCCCTCCCCACCGACCCAGGTGTTCACCCCAGAGAGGGGTGCAGGAAGGCCAGATACTTGTTGCGACTGGAAGCCCAGCCTGAGGCAAGGGACAGTGTGTAGGTGGCTTATCTGCAAGGAGTGCAGGCAAGTGGGGTGGGTAAAAGCTGAAATTATGGAGGTCAGCAAGCATATGCTGGGGGTGGGGGGCGACGTTGCCAGTACCCCCAAGAAGCACACAGAACAGCTTCCAGAGTCACTGCCCTGAGCATGTGGTCCCCAGCTCTGCTTCCCTGGCTAAGTCCCTCCAGGACTGTCACATCTCCACATCCCTGGGATGGTGAGTGTCCTGGGAAGTGGGCACATCTGAGAAGCTTGGTGGAAGGTGACAATGTGTGGCAGGATCTCAGGGCAGCCTGCACACAGTGTGCCCCCTGCCCCAGCTCCAGCTCCTACCAGGTGAGAGCCTGGAGCTTCCCTGAGGAGGAGAGACTGTCACTGGCCAGGTGGATGTGACACAGGGACACCTGCCGGCAGAAGGATCCCAGGGCCTTTTCCTGGATGGTCACTGTGTCTGGCCACAGATCGCAGGTGGGACTGGAGTCTAGCCAGGCTTTGGGTTGCCCATGCCTTTGCACCTGGTGGACCTGACCGTGGAAGGGGAGGCTGGGACCCCCGCCCCACTGCTTGGCTCCAGACTGCCCTGCTGGGGAGTGGATTTGGAGCTTCTGTTGCTCTCTGCACGGCCCCTCCTGGCCTGGTGGCCTTTCCCAAGCCCTGAGGACCAGAGCACAAGGCCATGAGGGTGGAAACACCCTGTGTCTCCCATACTCCCACCTGGTCTCTGTGGAGCACCACTCCATGCCAGGCAGCATGTGATGAGGTCTGCTCGCAGGGAAGCTCCAGCTGGGTATGCAGCCCACAAGTGCACTCAAGGGAGCTGGGCAGGAAAGGCACCCATCAGGGGTTGAGGTGCGTTGGGGCCTGTCCTGAGCCTCACCACCTTTGCCTATGCTGAACCCCCCACCAGGAGGGCCCTTGCTGGTGACCCAAATCCTCACTGACCTCAATCCTCCCCTTCAGACACCAACAGCATGCTCTGCACAGTTCATTGTGCCCAGGGCATCTGTGAAGATCACTCCCTCCTCCCAGCTTTGGGGGTGGGAGGGGCACACAGGGCCACCATCCAGGGCAGCCTCTACCACCCCTGCATGTTCTTCCAGCAGCTCCTCTGGGCCTAGAGTGTCTGCTGGGACCCCTGGAGAGGCAATGGGGTGTCATTGCATCCAAGAAACATGTCTTTGTGGTGCCCTGCTCACCAGTGCAGGCTCTGGGAGGGAGCCCCAGTATTCAAGAGGGGCTGCTGAGCCACTGCTTGCAAGGAAGGGTTGGGTATGCCTGGGCAGTCGCAGGGGGTAGAGAAAGGGGCCTGGACACTCAGCCTCTCTGGGTAGCACATAGATAAGGAGTGACCAGGATGGGGGAAAGAGCTGGATAGACCCAGGAAGGTTCAGGAGAAGGCAGGTTGGGGAAGGACTGGGCTTTGTCATCCAGTGATGAGAGGGAGATGAAGGCTGAGGACTGCTATTAGATTGGGCATCTGAGATCACTAGTGGCCGTGTTCATCATCACCATCATTTTCATCACCACAATCATCACCACTATCACCATCATCACCACCATCATCATCACCATCATCATCATCACCACCATCATCATCAC
>NW_007728070.1:15923-22675 GCF_000696425.1 Galeopterus variegatus | reverse complement strand
CCTTTATAAATTACCCAGTCTCAGGTATTTCTGTTATAGCAACACAAAGTGGACTAAAACAACTACTATCATCATCATCACCATCATCACCATCATCACCTTCACCATCACCATCATCACCATCACCACCATCACCATCATCATCATCATCATCATCACCATCATCACCATCACCATCCTCACCATCATCATCATCACCATCATCACCATCACCACCATCACCATCATCATCATCACCACCATCATCACCATCACCATCACCACCATCACCACCATCATCATCATCACCACCATCACCATCACCATCACCACCATCATCACCACCATCACCATCATCACCATCACCATCATCACCATCACCATCACCACCATCATCNATCACCATCATCATCATCACCACCATCATCACCATCACCATCACCACCATCATCACCATCATAATCACCATCATTGCCATCATCACTGTCATCATCATCACCACAGATCAGTTCACATAATAAAGCCATCTAAGATACCATTTCTGGGGTGGCTTACCTACAAATCTGAGAGTGAGAACCTGTGAATCCAAGAGTGGTGTGTGTGTGTTTGTGTGCGTGTGCAAGCACTGTGTGAATGTGTGAGCTTAAGGAAGACGAGCACATCTGTAGAAGATGTCAAGGGCAGGAAGCCCACACTTCACAAAGGCCCACAATTGATTGGAGACGATGGAGCCAAGAGCCAAGTGAAGGAGGAGTGGGAGTGGTGGGGGTTTCTGTCTTGTGCCTCACAGCACAAGAGGTCCTGGAGACCAAGCATCTTGGCTTTGTGTAGGTCCATAGGTGCTCAGGTGCTGTTCAGTTTAACAGGACGGACGATGGAGCCAAGAGCCAAGTGAAGGAGGAGTGGGAGTGGTGGGGGTTTCTGTCTTGTGCTTCACAGCACAAGAGGTCCTGGAGACCAAGCATCTTGGCTTTGTGTAGGTCCATAGGTGCTCAGGTGCTGTTCAGTTTAACAGGACGGCACCCTGCCCTCTTTACTAAGTTCAGTCTGTGTGGCCCTGGGGCTATGTTATCAGGAAGAGGAGCACTTCTTCACTTCTTCAGTAAAGATCAAGGACCCGTAAAGGGCTCTAGAGTCCTATGCATGGTTCCTGCACATAGTAGGTGATCATTTATCCTTGCAGAGACTTTTGATCAAAGCTCTTTGTTACTAGGGACTTTCATGAGAGGATGGAGTGTCAGCCCAATCCTTTTGTGGGGTGCTGACCCTTCCGTACCATGAATTGCTCAAAATAACGAGGTCAGATACATAAAAGAAGAAAAGCAGGTGAGATGGTTTACTGAAAGAGCTGTGATCCACATCAGGCGAGAAAGTCTGTGAACCTCAGAGCGACCTGGAGAGGAACCAGCCCTGCTTGTCTCTTGCATCATGGGTTTAGCTGCAGACTTCTGGAATGCCAGCTTAGCCAGCCTCCTCACGCAGCTTCCCTGTACCCACAGACCCACCTCAATCCAGAGCCCATAGCCGGAGTGGCTGTGAGAATAGAGCTGCCCCAGCTCCCCCACACCTTTGTCCATCCATCCACCCTGCCACCAGCACCCCCCATAAACATTGCCACCCCTCCCAGACTGCCTCCTGGATGCCCCTTGCTGCCTACACAAACTGTTGTCCACACAGCGGTCCCAGAGATCCTCTTGAAGTGGCATCAGACAGCTTCCCTCCTCAGCAGGAAGCCCCGCTTGGGTCCTTATAAGCTAATTCTTACTCAGGCTCCTTCTGCCTGAGTCTCCCTGTGCCTTGACAGCCACAGACTCGCTCCCTTGGGTCCTGCCAGTGCCATCTTCCCAGGGACCCTGACTACCACACTCCACCCGTGGCCCCAACACAACCCCAATGTCAGGCAGGAGCGTGCCCCTCACAGATGTCTCTCCCTGGTGGGGGCACACCAGGTACTCCACCACATTGTCTTCTGCTTGGTCAGTGCCCAAAACACTGACCACCACATAGTAGGAGCTCAAAAATTTTTCGTGACAGCATGGGCTCATGAACAAGCTGGGCCCCACCAGGAAAGAGCCTCCAAATGGACCCTGTAGGGAGTCACATGGGTTGCTCTGAGAAGGCAGCAGGTAGAGGTGCATGGCCCCCGTGCTCAAGGGACACGAGCAGTTAAGGGGGCCTGTGCTTATGAGGCCCCTCGGGAGAGCTGGCAAGGAGGGCCCGGAAATGACCACCCACTCCCTTCCTGCCTGCAAGACCCCATGGACCAAACCCACCCAGAGGCCAAAGATGGGAGCCTGTGATGTCCATGGGGGCCAGCCTCCTGGGACCCAGAGAGGGGCTGGAGGGGCTGGGGGAAGGCTGGGCACCCGGGGTCCTGCACTGGCCTCTGTTCTGGGCTCCAGGGCTCATCAGTGCTGGGCAGAGTTGTCCGGGCATGGATTCTGATCCCATGCCCTGGACGCCACGTGGGTCTCCCCTCACAGTGGAGGTGGCTGATTCCTCACCCCGGTGGACACTTGGGGCTCTGAGTCCGCTCTCTGTCCTGCTCTTCTTTAATGTGTGGTTAGTGTTTTAAGTGCCATTCACGATGCCGAATCTAATTTATTGGCAGTTCCTGGGAAGCAGGCTTTCTGATGGACATCATCTTGGATGCAGCTGCAGGTCAGCCTGGAAAAGGAGAAGGGTGAGGGGGCCAGGCTGGGTGGGGGGAGCCCCAGCAGTGAAGAGACACTCATGTCCCTTGAGCGCTGGGCAAATGAGGACATTTGGTGCCAGGAAATGGGCTAATTAGATTTCCATCAACTCTGAGGGGCCGGCAGAGGCAGCATCTAATTTAAAGCAGCTGCTTCTGGGCTTTGAGCTCGAGCATTTTGCAGAAAGACAGGACGGAGTTGGGCTGTCCACGTGGGCACGCTCGCGTCCCGCTGAGCCACAGAATTCCGAGGCACTGTCTGTTCGTGCGCCTGCCCTTACTTCTCCTCCTGGACCCCGGTTCCCCAGGGCTGCTCTGCTCTGCCCCGAGGAGGGAGAAGCCATCCTTGCTGGTGCGGATGTGGCTGCCCTGGGTCACAGGATCCGCCGTGGACATCCCGGCCGCAGAACTCGGGATCAAATATATGCTGCTTAGAAGTCTGCCAGCGGGGGAGATTTGGTGTAACTTCTTTTCCAAATAAAGGATTTAAATGTCCCCAAATGGGCAGCTGAAGAGGCGCCTTGCAGGGGAAGGAGGGCAGCGTGTGGCATTTCTGGCGCTTGGGCTCACTTAACTCTCAGGGCCCCACGCGGAGGCCACAGTCCTGCAGGTACCACGGATCATCGTGTGCTTGTGTGTTCTCCCTGCCTGCCCATGGGCTCAGGGGTGGCTCTTCTGCCACAGTGACGGGTTTTGTTAACCTGCATGTTCATAGGTGTCATCCCCACACAGCAGGGCGAGGGGCGTGGAGCAGGGCAGTACGTCCCCCTGAAGGTGTGGGCCGGGCTGAGCCTGAAGACACTCAGGCGAGGGCGCGGGGAACATTTGCTGTCCCCTTTCCTGGAGCACACCCCAGTTGGAAGAGCTTGCTGTGTGGGATCTTCTTTCTGACCCTATGTGACCAGAACGGGGTCACAGAAGGGGGTGGGAAGAGGTCCCAGCTCTAGTGGGAGGGGTCCGTGTGGGAGCCTCATGGCCCAGATGCAGGGTGCCGGGCGCCTCAGCTTGGTTGCCTAGAGCAGAGCCTGGAATGGAGCCTCAGGGGCGCGGGGACCCTGGAGGGTGTGCGCTCAGGAGAAGCCTGTGAGGAGGGAGGGCGGAATGAGGTGGGGTCTTAGCAAGTCCAGCCTCAGCCCGCCCTGGGGAGCTCTGGTGTGTGGATTGCCCAGAGTTATCCTGCCTTGAGGTGGAGGGTGAGGAACCCCTATTTTAGGCAGCCTGGGGGTGACTTCCCATGAGACCCCAGGTGTGGCTCTTGTAAGCCAGGGCCATGCCACCAGGCAAAGCCGTGCACATGGGGATAGAGTGGCCAGGGCTTCGATGAGCGTTTTTAATACTACAGCTGCTTACTTAGAGTGTGTGTTTAAATGAGCAGGTCAAGCCCATGATTTCACAGATGTTTTTGCTTAGGTCAAAGGCTAAAAGAGGTATTTAAATCAACTCATTTATTCTGCCTAAGGAAAAATATAACTGTCTTAGGTTGAGCTTCTAAAGAAGTAGATCCAGAAACAAGGATGGGAGATGAGTTAGTCTCTTAGGGCTGCTGTGACAAGTTACTTCAAACTGGGTGGCTTAAAACACCAGAAACTTATTCTCTCTCAGTTGTGGAGTCCAGAAGTCTGAAATCAAGGTGTCAGCAGGCTGACTCCCTCTGGAGGCTCAGGGGGAGGACCCTTCCTGCCCCTTCCAGCTTCTGGTGGCCCCAGGCATCCTTGGCTGTGGACACATCACTCCAGTCACTGCCTCTGTCTTCACTGTTTTCCTGTGTCTCCCTGCGTCTGTCTTGTAAGGACACCCACCATCGGTTTGGGGCCCACCCTAATCCAGGATGACCTCATCTCAAGATCCTTACCTTAGTCACATCTGCAAAGACCCTTATTCTAAGTAAGGTCACCTTCTGAGGTTCGGGTGGACATGTTTTGGAGGGACCGCTGTTCAGCCACTCTTACAGGATAAGTTGTTTATTTTGGAGGTACCCCTAGGAGCACCAGGAGGCAAGTGGGGAGTTGAGATGGGGAAGCTGGTGAACAGTGCGACCCTCCAGCAGGCCGCAGCTGTGGGCTCCCAGGGCTCAGCCCCACTGGTGCTCTGGGAGGGCATCGTGGGGCTCGGCCAGAGCTGTCTCACCAGGGCCTCTGCAGGCTGCTCCTGGGCACCAACTCCCAGCGTGCCAGCACCAGTGGGTGTAGCAGGCACAGACGTCCTGCCCTGAAGAGGTGGGTGTGAGCTGCACACTGCTCCAGCAAAGGCACAATGCTTTGAATGTGAAATTCCAACTCAAGTCCTCCATGGCAGACCCCAGACAGGTCTTGTGTGTGTGGAGTTACTACGGGAGTGATTCCAGAAGCAGGAATGAGGCAGGGTGGCACAGGGGTGGGCACTGGCTCCTCCACATGTAGAGGGTTAAAAATCTTGATTCTTGTTTGATTTTTAGTATAGGGTTTTTAGGTAATGCCTGTATGGGACAAAAATCCTCGTTTAATAGACAACAGTCTACAGCTAGCAGGCAACAGGCCATCTAATCAACTCTAATCTCTGCTTAGGTATGGGATTGTATACTTCAATGATTTTAGAGCTAACAGGTTGTTGTCATACCGATCCTGTTAAGAGATTTTAAAGAATCGCCATAGGGAAAAATGTTTGCTAAGAGCAAACTGTTGGTGGAAACTTTAGAGACAATTATACTTAGATTTAATTGTAAGAATGGAACTCTTGCTTAAATCATTTAAGAAGAGGTTATATTTTAGTTTAGATAATTGTTGCTTTGCCTCACACAGGGTGGCAGAGATGCAAAAAGGATTACTCAAAAGCCCATTTCTACTGAGCAGTGAGACACCACGAAGGGGTGAATTTCCTGGAACCCTCAAGAGAGAGGCATTCCTCCTTGGGAAATTAACCCTGAGCTGGGGTTCTGTCTCAGCATTTATTCTCCAGGTCAGAAAGTTACAGAAAAGGAAAATAGGTAGAGTTATGGCTAAGTATAGTTTAACAATAGAAGCTGGTAACATCAGTGAAATAACAAAGTGATATTCCATAATGCAATTTGCAAAAGGTTAGGTTGATCCACCAACGAAAGCTTGTTCTTAGCAAACATTTTCTTTCCCTACAGCAATTTCCTTGTTATGTTTACACAACAAGAAAGCAACTTAACATATCAATCAGTAGGTTAACCTGCTCCAAAGGCATCTGTCCTTGAGCCAGCAACTTTGCAGTGTTACAATTCTGTATCTATATCAGAGACTTTAGCCTGGGGAAAGTTCCCTGTGTTTTGCAAGGTTAACATTTCTATATGTAATTTTAAAAAGATGAAACCTGAAATGACAGGGCTTTGGAAACGAGGCCCTGTGAAATACATTTGCTTTATAAATGTTAGTATACTCCACATCTCCCTCATTTTATTTATTTAATTAAAAGAAAAAGCAAAAGCTATAGATCAAGTTTTTACAGTTTAAGACAAAAGCATTTTGTTAAAGCAAAGTTACTATCATTTAGCACGGCAAGTCCTTTTTAATTTATCCCGGATGAGGACCGATGATGTCATCATCTCAGAGCTGTTGCATCGGCCTCATTTCAGGTGCTGTGAATTGGGGTATAATCACCAGTTGTTGAAACACTGGAGTGGGGTTCTGTACTGTATAAATAATTGATTTGGAGTCCAGAGAGTTTGTTGATATTCACCTGTCCAGGACACTGCTGCTATCCAAAGCATCTAGTCTTTGTAAAATTTTTTGACCAATTATAAATCTTTTGTTTAAGAACAAGATGTTTCATCCAAGTTATAAACACCTCCTTAAAGCTGAGAAAATTTAGAGAACTGCTTTTGTAGACAAGATATTATTTCCCCCTTTACGATCAAAGTATTCCTCATAAAAGCATTGATGATCAATATTTTGATTGAAAAGATCTTTTCTTTGTATAGATCCCTCAGTGCTGGGAAGGCTCGTTCCCAGGTTGTCATGTCCCACATGGGTGGGGTGGGGGGGGAGATGAAGCAGCAGTCAGGCCAAATTAAGGGAACAGGAAGAGGAGTCAGGAACTGAGAAATGAGACATGCTATCTTATAACCAAAGTTTTAAGTTAT
>NW_007728070.1:9386-15310 GCF_000696425.1 Galeopterus variegatus | reverse complement strand
TTTACCAAGCTGTCGTTAGTTATAGATTGCTTAAGAGAGAGAGTTTTCTTAAATGTGGACAACAAAACATTTAAGAGAACCAGCAGTGTTCCAAAATTGGGAAATTGTAAAAACCCACAATTCTTTTTAATCAGCTCATTAATTAACTTTTGGTTTTTGACCTTGAGAGTAATTTCACGAACCCACCAGTTTCTTCATTAGAATTTTGGAAACTTAGTTTACAAGTATGAACAGTGAGGGGGCAGCGTCAGAGGCACCCTGAGGGGAGAAGGGACTGGGGCCCAGCACTGGCCAACAGCTGGGCCTGGCTCTGCCTGGCTGAGACTTCGGGTGGCCGCCCCACCCAGGAATCCTGCTGGGCATCCATGCTTCTCGCTTCCCTTCATGCCATTGAGCCCTTGGCACAGGAAGCAGGTCCCGGCCAGGCTGATCCAGGACCTGTGTGCTGGTGGCATGGGCTTCGTGCTGGGGTGGGCAAGGCTGCTTCCTTCTTCCCCCACCTGCAGGGCCCACAGTGAGGACCACCCACAGACAGGAGGGGGCAGCAGTGTGGGCGCTCAAGGGTCTGTCCCACTGTCTCAAGGAGCAGGGGGTCGGAGGCTGGGGAGGTGGGCCTTGAGAGTGACTGCCCGAGGGAGGCACTGTCAGTCTCAAACACCTTACAGTGATGGTGCTGCAGGGTTACCCCACCCACGGTGCAGGCTAGAGCAAGGCGCCTGGGATCTGCAGCACCACCAGCATGGGGCTCCAGACACCAGCCCTGGCGAGAGCCAAGGGTCCCCACAGACTCCAGCCCCATCCCCCACCTTTTGTTTCTGGGGGACAGAGTGCCCTTCCTGGGCTGTCCCTCACCCAGAGGCCTTCCCAGCCCTGCACGGCTCTTTGCAGGCTCTGGAGGCTCTACGTTCCTCTTCTGTGTGCACAGACTTGCTGGGCAGGCGTTGAGGCTGGGAATGGGCTCCAGGACCACCCTGCACTCCTGCTGGGGAGTGGGCCTGAGTCAGGGAGCCTGGTCTGGTGAGACCAGTCCAGACAGCTTGGGGATGCCTTGGTCACTGCCCCTCCCTCCAGGCCCCAGCTCTGTCCTCTCCCCAGCCAAGCAGGGTGTTCCCTGGTTCCCCACCGTCCTGTGAAAGAAGGGGGAGCTATTTTGTTTGTGAAAAGCTGATTATCATAGATAAATGTATCTAATTAGTCTCATTTGCTGACACACAAGCCTTTAATTGCCAGTTGAATAATTAGACATATCTGCATATGCAAGTGAATACAGTTATACCCTATGTCAGTCTTTAATATGATCCTCCAGAGACAAATAATTCTGTTTCAGGAGAGAATATGATGTATTAATTTACAGAGACAAATAACTTTATTTGTAATCAGCGACTCCATGTTTGTTTACAGAAGATAATGACTGGAGAAATGAGAGCCATCCGTGTTGAAGAAACTCCTAGGGAATTCTAACCTGCAAGGGGCCCTGTGACCCTCCTGCTGGGTGACACCCTGAGGTTGGGGCTTCCTCAGCCCTCTCAGACAGCAGCTACAAGCTCAGGCCACCATCCCGCTCATACCTTGAGAGCAGATCTGGGCCCTGGGGGTGGGATGGGCGGGTGGCCAGCTGGGTCTCCATCTCCTCTCCCCTCCACCCTCCCTTGACTCTCCCATGCATGTCCCTTGCCCATCCCCTGCTTGGACCTCTGTGCTCAGAGCAGGCTGAGATGCTAGGTCTCCAGTCCTGGCTTCAAACCCCCCTGCAGTCTGCTCCCATCCAAGACTGGGTCAGCTGCCACTTCTCCCCAATGGGTGCCATGCCCCAGCAGCCTCAGGACAAGGCCAGGGTGCCCAGCTCAGGTGAGACCTTGGGGTGCTCTGCCTCCATAAGGGTCTCAGTCTCTGCTTTGGCTGAGCCCACCCACTCCTCTGTGTGCTGGGCAGGGGAGCCCTAGGTGTCCTGTTGAGGAATGAGGGGCTGCTGACAGCATTCCAAGCAGAGCCAGGCTTGCAGTGTCTGGGTGGCACAGGGCGGCAGGTGGCTCAGCCCCTCCCACCCCACTTTCCCTTCCCTGGGCACTGGCAGTTCATGGGCTTCTCCGGGGCGGCAGAGCATGAGGAATTTGGCTGCAGTGGAGGGAGGATGGCGGCATCTCCTGCTTCCTACAGGGCCCTCGCCTTAGCTCGTTGCCATGGCAACCAGTTCCTGATGCTAGCACGAGCTGACACCATCCCATTTCTCCCCTGTGCTCCCCTCCCCTCCCTCTCCTCACCCCCACTGGGGCCAGTAGATGGCAGCAGCGGGCTGGTCGCTGGTGGGGCAGGAGGGGCAGGTGGACCTCGCTGGAAGTACACCCTGCATTTCACGGTCTCCGTGTCCCCCAGCAGGCAGGTGTCAGCCATGAGCCAGGCGTGTCCACCAGACAGGGTGGGGGTGTCACCACGGGGACCCATGCTGGCCGAGGGCCCTTCTGAAGGGCATTTTGTCGTTGGCTGAGCTGAAGAGACGAGTGCATGGTCACTGAGTCAGCGGCATCTAAGGATGGTCCCAGCTCATTCATGACCCCCAGCTGTGCCTTGGACTAGGCCACTTGGCCCCCATCTGACTCCCAGTTTGTCACTCAGTCATTCACTCACTCACTCACTGATTCATTCATTCACTCATTCACTCGCTCGTTCACTCACTCGCTCACTTGCTCACTGACTCATTCACTAGCTCGTTCACTCACTCAGTCACTCGCTCACTCATTCATTCATTCCCTCACTCATTCGTTCCCTCACTCAACCATTCACTCCTTTGTTTACTCATTCATATGCTCATTCACTCATACACTGGAAAGAATGTGTTTTTTTTTTTTTTTTCCTGTGCAGAACTCTGCAGAAAGCAATGTCTGGTTCTCCTGGTGCAGCCAACACACAGGCCCTGCAGAGGGTTGGGTGTCCCTGGTGGTGGGAGCACAGCATCTCCTTTGTTCTCTCTGGTGGGGGGATGCTTTGGCCTAAACCTCCTTGATATTTGTTTTTTTAAGTCTTGTCCTCCTCCCTGGTGATTAATCTTAACAAGTAAGACAAAATACTCCTGTGACCCTCTTCCAATTCAAGGAGTTCATCCGGTGAAGAAAGAAAAAACATGCAAGAAGAGAAATTACAGCACCAAAAACACTGTCAACTGTTCACACTGAGCACGTTTTTATGGGCGTTGTTAATGGGGCTGAAACGTTCTAATTGTGGTTTCCAGCATGCATGGGGAGGCAGTTCTTACAAAGCTTTGTTAAAATCAGTAAGCCCAGCTGAGGTGCAGGGCTGGGAGACAAAGAGTTAACAGCACTCTCTCTCCCTGGGGGCTGTGGTTTAGAGAATACC
The DNA here is from genome assembly GCF_000696425.1 of Galeopterus variegatus. Classification (NCBI taxonomy): domain Eukaryota; kingdom Metazoa; phylum Chordata; class Mammalia; order Dermoptera; family Cynocephalidae; genus Galeopterus; species Galeopterus variegatus. Next base: position 11,959 of record NW_007728070.1, on the reverse strand, counting down.
CTCTACCCCTGCCTCAGGGGATCTGGTGGATGAGAGGGAAGCCGATTTGCACTTAGCTTCAAGAATGAGGAGGCCGGTGCTCTGTGTATACACGTGTGTGCATGTAATTGCTCTGTGTGCACATGTGCCTATCTGTGTGCACATGTGTACACATGTGTGCACGTGCAAGCTCTGTGTGACTGGGTGCATTGTGAGAGTGTGCGCATGTGTAAATGCACCTGTGCTGCGTGTGTGTATGTGTGTGTGTCCTCAAACACACCAGCAGGGGTCTGGCAACACCCCCCAACACACTGCACTTAAGACCCAGTCCTCAGAGCAGAATCCCCTTTTCTGAGCCAACAGCAACTGGGCTGTGGTCAGCATGGCCTGTTGATGTCCCTCCATGTCAGGCCACAGACGATTGCCCCTTTTCCAGGGCCAGATGATGGGGCACTCCAAGATGAGCATTTGCAGAGGTCGCCTGAGGTATGGGCAGGTGGCTGGGCATGCCCATTCTGATCCTCTCCCACTAAGGAGCTGCCTTCCCCATGGGGAGGCCACAGAGGTGGGCAAAGGCCGAGCTGCTGCTCGGGCCAGTGCGGGAGGGAGGCGGTGGTGGCTGTCACGGGTGAGGCTGGGCACTGGCTGCAGGGAAGAGTGTTCGCCGTGGGAGGTGCATGAGCTTCCAGGACGAATGGAATTTGTGCTGTGGTGAGCAAGTGCGTGTACACGTGCGACACACAGGAGCAGACACATGCCTGGGGCCTTGTCTCCCGGGTGTCTCTTTCCCTCTGGGGGGTCCTTGCTCCTGGCATCAGTGTTGTCTCACCCTGACCTAGTTCTGGGTGTGAGGTTTTAAGGGCACATCAGCAGCCAGGCACTGGTTCCAAGTGTCCCTGACGTGACGGCACCATGAGGACGAGGGCCATCGTGAAGCCTGCGGTCGTCCTCCCCGTGTCCAGTGCCTGTCTGGCGCTCCTCTTCCTGCACCCCGTGGGGATGGCGTTTCATCTCCTTCCTCATCTGTGAACTTGGGCAGGTCGATGTTGGGGCTTCACTCAGCAGAGCTGGGCTAACCCAGCCATCAGCTGGACCCGGCCATGACTGCAGCATCCTGGAAGGGCGGGTGGGGGCCCGGAGGCCCCAGGTGCTTACTGCTCTGGTTGGCTTGTGACATCTTCGGCTCCATCTCCAGTCCCTAGTGACCCCTGTCATCCTCTCAGCCAGGGCACTCCCTTGTCTCAGTGCTGGCAAGCTCCCACCCATGACTTGGGAAGGGGAGAAGCCCAGACCCTGAGTCCCATTCAGCTTCTGCAGCCTTTGAGGGGGGGCCTGGCCCTAAGAGGGTTTGGTGGGGTCACCTGAGGTCACAGGGACTGAGGGTCCTTGACAGGTGGGTACCAAAGGGGGCTGTTTTCCTGACAGTACCTGGCAGGAAGTGGGGGGGTCAAAGCTTAGAAAAGCCTGGACAGAAATGCTTTCCTGAACTGATTGGGAAATTGATATCGGGATGTTAAAACAGCTAAGTGGACTGTGGGCCGATTAACAGCCAGCTGACCTTCCTCCGCCACCCCCTGAGCTCCCTCCAGGGATAGTGAATTATTTCGTCTGGGCTGTCCACCGCTAGGCATCCCTGTTCAGAGATGGGGACGGATCCTGTTCTGTCCATCCTCCAGCTGCTTGCTGGCTTCCCTCTGTGTGCTACCTGGGAAGTTGTTTTGGAACATCCCAGGCCCCTCCCAGCTGGCCCACAGGGTTCTGTAGAAATCCTCCCCTCCAGCAGTGGTGGGGCCTTTGCCTGCCCCAAGTCCAGGAAAAGGGGAGGTGGGGGAACATACCACCATAACATCCCCTTTACCCCCCTTCCCCAGCCTCCAGTCATGGGGTTCTGGCGAGAAGAGGGGGCCTGAGCTGAAGGCGAAGGATTTCCTGTGCAGGTGGAGGCCATGGCCCAGGTAAGCACATGGTGCATGCAGGCGGGTGGGCGGATTTGAGCTGAGCCATAGATAGCCCAGTGGCAAGAAAGACCTAGAAGAATAGCCCTGCTGAGGCCCCAGGAGTCCCCTCCCCACAGCAGCTTAATGCCCTGAGGCAGGTCATTAGGGACCCAACACTTAAGAGAAGGCACTGGGTTGGGGGCTCTGGTGGGGGTGACTGCGCTGAAGTCCTGTGAGGCCCAGGAGAGGCCTGGGTGGGCCTGGGTGGGCCAGGAACCCCAGGGTGCGGCTGGGCCTCCTGGTTTTCCGCTGGACCCCTCCTCCCAGAGCCGAGCACCTTCCAGCACTTTCCCCGTGAACACGGAAGGGCCTCTTTCCTTCCTGAACCTTCTGCATCCTCATTGGTATTGTTCCTCCATCCTGATGTGGAGGATCCGCCCTCCCCGCTTTCTTTACTGCAGCCCGAAAAGGAAGGAGAAGAAAACGCAGGCACTTCGCCCATCAGCCTGGGTGCAGAGTGTGGAGCCCAGCACGGTGCGCCTCAGTCCCCCACCCTTCCCTGCCTCCCCGCCTGTGTAGCTGAAGCCCGAGGGGCATCCTGTACTGAATCCCACAGTGCGTTCCAGGCATTTTTTTTTTTTTTTTTTTTTTTTTTTT
>NW_007728070.1:5961-8734 GCF_000696425.1 Galeopterus variegatus | reverse complement strand
TTTTTTTTTTTTTTTTTTTTTTTTGTCTTTTTTCCGTGTCCGGCATTTCCAGGCATTTTAAAGGACATGGGGAGGCAGCTCAAAGGGTTTCCCAGGCTGCCTCCTTCCTGGCGTGTTTAACTTGTCTTGGAGCTGGTGGCTGGAATCCGGAGTTCCTGCAGCTGGGCACCCCTGGGTGCCCCGACCCTCCCTGTCCCTCTAGGATGTAATTGGGGACCATCTGGGGGGGGTAGTGGTCTCCAGGTGGTTGTCCTCAGGGCCGTTCTATTCCTTTTTTCCAGTTATTTTTACTATAGTAAAATACATGTAAAATTTACCATCTTAGCCTTTTCTAAGTGCACAGTTCCATGGCTCTAAGCACATTCACAGTGTTGTGCATCACCACATCCATCTCTCCAGAACTTTATCATCTTCCCAAACCAAACTGTCCCCATTACACACTAACTCCCATTTTCCCTCCCCAGCCCCAGCGACCCCCATTCCACTGTCTGTCTCTGTGGATTTGACGATTCTAGGGATCTCCTATGAGTGGAGTCACACAGTGTGTGTCCTTTTAAGACTGGCTTACTTCACTCACCATGATGTCCTCAAGGTCCATCCATGATGGAGCATGTGTCAGAACGTCCTCCTTTTCTGCTGCATAGTATTCCATTGTATGGACAGACCGCATGATGACTGTTCACTCGTCTGTCCATNTGCTGCATAGTATTCCATTGTATGGACAGACCGCATGATGACTGTTCACTCGTCTGTCCATGACACTCGGGTTGCTTCCACCTCTTGGCTGTCGTGAGCAGTGCTGCTGTGGACATGGGTGGGCAAATCTCTCTTTGAGACCCTGACTTTAATTCTTTTGGGTACAGACCCAGAGGTGGAAGTGCTGGGTCATATGGCAATTCTCTTTTTATGTTTTTGAGGACCTGCAGTACTGTTCCACAGTGGTGGCACACTTTACATGCCACCGGCAGGGCACATGGCCCCGTTCCTCCACATGCTTGTCCACACTTGCTTTTTTCAGGTTTTTGATTACAGCCATCCTAGTGGGTGGGAGGTGGCATCTCAATGTGGTTTTGATTTGCATTTCCCTAGTGATTAGTGATGCTGAGTGTCTTTTCATGTGCTTGTTGGCCATTTGTCAGACTTCTTTGGGGAAATGTCTGTCCAAGTCCTTTGCACATTTCTGAGTTGGGTTTTTCACGGTTGCTGGGTTTTAGGGTTCTCTATATATTCTGGATATTAATCCCTTTTCAGCTATGTGATTTATGAATATTTTCTCCATTCTGTGGGTTGCCTTCTTACTGTTAATGTTGTCTTTTGATGCACAAATTTTTAAAATTTTTATGAAATTCATTTTTCCCCCCTTTTGTTGCCTATGCCTTTTGAGTCACATCCAGTAAGTCTCTGCTGAGTCCAAGGTCAGAAACATCTGCAGGGCTGTCCTACGTTATTGCCAGGGAGTGTTCAGGCCACACACCTGGGGTCTCATCTGAGGGGGTGTCTGTGAGATCCGAGGCTGTGTCCATGGCTCTGGCAGGGACGCTCAGCAGGCCTCCTGCTGACCTATGACCTGCATGGCCCATGGCCTGCATCCCACCATGGGATGGGGCCCATTGGTGTCTGAATGGCGAATGCAGCTGGGACAGTTCAGCCCACACACAGGGCGGGCGCTTCACACTGGGATCAGGCCTTTCAGGGAAATGCTGTTCTACATGGAGGCCATTGCGGCTCCGTGCCTGCAGGGCTTGGTGAGTAGTTCTGTGCTATCCCTGGAGCAGGAGAATCCAAAGCTGTCCTTGGGGCCAGCCACCCTGCCAAGAGTAGCAGGAGGAGAGGGTGCTGGGGGACGAGGCTGGACGTCGCTGCCACCGCCCGCCCTTAGTGCTGGAAACTTCTGGAGGCTCAGCATGGCGGCCGCAGGGCCCATCACAGGGACGGCACCATCAAGCCCCGGAGAGCTGAGCCCCTCCCAGGTGATATTTGCGTCTCAGCGGCAGTGCAGTTGCTGCCAGGCAAACACAAGGAGGCGTTCCCATCATCAATTTTCCGATTTTCCTTGCAGATTTCCTAGTACCAAGGGGCTGGGCGGGTCGGGTTTACCTGCGACACTGCACCTGTGCTGTTTAGACTCGCGCACGTGTGCCCTCTATCCCATTCGGGTCTCACTGAGCAGTTATGAGACACGGCTTTAAATACTTACTTCCTGTGGTTTCCCCACACATGGAACTGGGATGCTGGAGCCTCAGGTATTTTCTCAGGTTTCTGGGTCAGGTTTAAAAATGGGACCCAAAGCATCATTGCCTGCTGCACGTGCCTGCCGACAGCGTCCACCTGACACGCAGAGCACTCGCCCACCAGCCATGGGGCAGGCAGGAGGGTCATGAGATTTAAACAGTCATTTAGAAAGAATTTTCCAAGGGCCCACGGTGTAGCCAATCTGGTGGAAAATCAAACCACAGGTGGGAACGTGCGTCAGTGTCAGCCCAGAGACACCAAGGGTTGGCAAGAGCAGGGACACTTGGGTGGTGGGAAGAGACGGGCACCTTGGAAGCTGGTCCACGTTTCTGAGTGCGTCCCCCCAGGTCCCTGCTGGTCACAATCGTCCTATGCAGCTACAGCAGCAGAAAGTGCAGAGGGCACCGAGGTGGCCCGTTGCTGTGCTATGGCGCTTGGCACGGATGCAGACGACCCCTGGTTCACTTGGCTCCAGCCTCTGAGAGGTGACATTGCCTGACCTGGGCCACCAAGAACATGTGGTGTCACCAGGGAGCTGCCT
>NW_007728070.1:1850-5423 GCF_000696425.1 Galeopterus variegatus | reverse complement strand
AAAAGTCCCGCATAGCCGTCCCAGCCGGGACGCTGAAACAGCACCACTGACCGGGATGAGGTGAGGTGCGGGCCAAGACGGAGGACCCGTATGCTGGTGGTGGAGGGGCCGGCTCAGAGGGGCCCGGTGGCACCTGTGTCCTCCCAGCCACGCTGTAAGCCACGTCTGCAGCACGAATGCACGCTGGCTCCTGCAGCTTCCTGTGGGCCTGGCAAGGTCACAGGAAACCACACACGTGGCGGGCACTGGACGGGCTTTGCCTGAAGTCAGTGTTTTTAACAAAGGCCCAGTTCCTGGTTCTGCTGAGGACGCTCCGTTCCCTGCTTTGTCGTTTGACTATTGGGATGTTGGATCCTCAGCATCTGAGGGCTTATCGTTTCTGGTGTATGGTTTCCGGCCTATCGTTTTTGACCAGGATGTGGCAGAGTAGGCCCTCATGGAGCATCCTGGATGCCTGCTGCTCTGGGCTGTAGGGTGGGGAGTGGTTCACCCCAACCTCCGACCCCTCACAACTTCAGGCTCTGTTGCAGCCCGAGGCTGGGGTCAGATTTACCTCACTGTCTACCCCCATGATCCTGGGGAGGGGAATCCAGCCCCGGCCCTCCCCGGGCAGCCGTGGACATGCAGGAGGCACTCCAGTTCCCTGTGTGCTGTGTCTCCTCATCTCGGAGACAGTTGCTGAGACTGAGGAGTTTTCCTTAGAAGTCCCTTCTTCCCTTCCTCTAGTGGCCATCCATTGCTGGGGAATCCCTGGGAACGGGATTAAAGCAGCATGGGACTTGCCGGCAGGACGTGCTCAGAGGCAGGGCTGGGTGGCCCCTTGCTCCTGAGCAGCCTTGTCCAAGGAGGAAAGGGCAGGGGAGGTCACACAGATAAGCCATTCATGGTGCTGTCCCTTGTTGTCACCCAAGGCTGACTTGGGCATCAGACCTCAGGGGTGAGATCACAGTCATCTGGCCTGGCTTCGTGTGGCAAGCAGGCAGGTTGGTGGGCCTGAGAGCCCTCTCCCCTTCTGGACTGCCTGGCGAGAGGCCTGGAACAGCTGCTGCCCTGAACGCTTTTCTGATGTTTTAAGTGAAATACCTGGTTTAAGTGAATACCTGGTTGGGGTCAAGGTCATCTTTAGTTAAATTTCTCTGCTCAGATTGGATAATGTAAATTTTATGCTAAAGTGTCGAGCAAGAGGTCGAGCATAATACTTGATGTTTTTTCAACTCCACCAGGTTTGGTAACCGTTCTTCTCCCGCTGTCTGCGCAGTCCCACCCAGGCCACTGTCTTTTCTATTTTGGGTGGAGGAAGAGGCTCCTTTGTCTCCATCTTGGAACAGAAGTCTCTGCATGTGCTTCAGGTAGGGGAAGGGCTTCAGCCTAACGATGCCTGTGATCTTGTGGGCAAAATGTGACCATGAAATACAGAATTTAAAGGCTTCCAGAGTTTAAGACATTAATAAACAAGTAATTGGCTTTGGCTGTTCAGGAAGAGCCTGTAGAACCAGGTGGCCAAAGACAAAGATGTCCTCACATCCTCTCTTCCTGCTTTGAGTGGTCAGGCCCATCCAGGTGGCAGTGGGTCCACCTGCCCTGACACCTCACCGAACGACACAGTCCCTGTGCTGGGCACTTTTGCACGAGCCTGTGTCAGATGCAGAGCCCTGCCCACACCGCATGTGCATTCGGGGCCACTCAGCTCCTTTTGTTTCTTAGATGCTAAGATGAACACCCCTGCTGAGGTTCAGCAAGACCAGGAATGCCATGTAAGCACACCGCACACGAGTGATGAAGGGCGCTCAGCCTCGTGGAATGTAGACATTGTCCCTAAGCACCCGCTGAGAACTGGCGAGAGAGAGAGAGAGAAAGAGAGAGGGTGAGAGAGAGAGACAGAGGGAGAGAGGGAGAGAGAGGGAGAGCGGATGGGCAGAGACCTTTCCTCGTGAAGCTGACAGTGGGTTAGGGGAGAAGAGAAAAGAGAATAAAATTGGCATCCAATGGTGGTGAGGTCGTGGGCAGGGAGAGTGCCTGGGGGAGGAGCTGCAGTCTAACAGAGAGGACCAAGAAGGGCAGAGGGCAGTGCAGCCGAGACCCTGGGTCTCCCCCCACCACTGGCTCCAGCCCCGGGAGACTCCATTGGCAAACATCCTGGGGCGAGCTGTTCACGCTGGATCTCCAGCACCCCACACACCTGCTGACGTTCGTGTGTCACCCACTCAACTCACTCACGAACTCATTCACTCACTAATTCACTCACTCACTCACGCACTCACTCACTCACGCACTCACTCACTCACTCACTCACGCACTCACGCACTCACGCACTCACTCACTAATTCACTCATTCACTCACTCACTCACTCATTCACTCATTCAAGCACTCACGCACTCACTCACTCACTCAGTCACTCATTCACTCACTCACTCGCTCACTCACTCATTCACTCACTCACTCACTCACTCACTCACTCATTCACTCATTCACGCAATCACGCACTCACTCACTCACTCAGTCACTCATTCACTCACTCACTCGCTCACTCACTCACTCACTCACGCACTCACTCACTCACTCACTCACTCATTCACTCACTCACTCACTCACTCACTCACTCATTCACTCACTGATTCACTCACTCACTCACTCATTCACACACTCACTCACTCACTCATTCACGCACTCACTCACTCACGCACTCACTCACTCACTCACTCACTCATTCACTCACTCACTCACTCACTCATTCACTCACTCATTCACTCACGCACTCACTCACTCACTCACTCATTCACTCATTCACTCACTCACTCACTCACTCACTCACTCATTCACTCATGCACTCACTCACTCACTCACTCATTCACTCACTCACTCGCTCGCTCACTCACTCACTCACTCACTCACTCATTCACTCACTCACTCACTCANCTGGGGGAGGAGCTGCAGTCTAACAGAGAGGACCAAGAAGGGCAGAGGGCAGTGCAGCCGAAACCCTGGGTCTCCCCCCACCACTGGCTCCAGCCCCGGGAGACTCCATTGGCAAACATCCTGGGGCGAGCTGTTCACGCTGGGTCTCCAGCACCCCACACACCTGCTGACGATCGTGTGTCACCCACTCAACTCAATCACGCACTCATTCACTCACTAATTCACTCACTCACTCACGCACTCACTCACTCACACACTCACTCACTCACTCACTCACACACTCACGCACTCACGCACTCACTCACTAACTCACTCATTCACTCACTCACTCACTCAATCACTCAGTCACTCATTCACGCACTCACTCGCTCACTCACTCATTCACTCACTCACTCACTCACTCACTCACTCATTCACTCACTCACTCACTCACTCACTCACTCATTCACTCACTCACGCACTCATGCACTCACGCACTCACTCACTCACTCACTCACTCATTCACGCACTCACGCACTCACTCACTCACTCACTCACGCACTCACTCACTCAGTCACTCACGCACGCTCTCACTCACTCACGCAGTCACGCACTCACTCACTCACTCACTCACTCACTCATTCACTCACTCACTCACTCACGCACTCACTCACTCA
>NW_007728070.1:0-399 GCF_000696425.1 Galeopterus variegatus | reverse complement strand
CGCACTCACTCACTCACTCACGCACTCACTCACTCACTCACTCACGCAGTCACGCACTCACTCACTCATTCACTCACTAATTCACTCACTCACACACTCACACACTCACTCACGCACTCACTCACTCACTCACTCACTCATTCACTCACTCACTCACTCACTCATTCACTCACTCACTCACTCATTCACTCTCTCTCTCACTCACTCACTCACTCACTCACTCACGCAGTCACACACTCACTCACTCACACACTCACTCACTCACTCACTCACTCACTCACGCACTCACGCACTCACTCACTCACTCACTCACTCACTCACGCACTCACTCACTCAGGCACTAACGCACGCACTCACTCACTCACTCACTCACTCACTCACGCAGTCACGCACTCACTC
>NW_007728069.1:337898-338417 GCF_000696425.1 Galeopterus variegatus | reverse complement strand
AGGCCCTGAGGGGCCGCCAGTGGGAAGGGGACCCTCTGCTGCTCAGGTTGGAAGCGACCTTTGAGAAGGCGAAGCCGCCTCTGGGCTCTGAGAGGTTTAGATTTCCTGCTGGAGGGAGCGTTGATGGGGGACACGGGTCCAGGAACCCCCAGGGACGGGGCAGGTGACATTGTTCTCACATCGGTGCTGCCGAGAGGACCGGCCTGCTGCTCCTGATGCGCCCGAGGCCTTGTCCACAGACTCGCCGGCCTCACGGGTTTGCTGGGAAGAGACCTGGACGGCAGGTGAGATGCCGCCTCCCGGGGACGCTGCACCGGTGCCGTGAGGCCGCTGACAGGTGGGAGATGGGGGTGGGGAGGAAAGCAGAGGCAGGCCCTGAAGGACAGGGGACTCCACCCAGGCCACGTGCCGCACATCCGGACAGCGGTCAACCCTGCCCGCCTCTGGCCACCACTCCTGGGGTTGAAGGCCTTTGCTCTCGAACGCTGAGCTTCCACTGGGGAAACATGGAATCAAAGC
>NW_007728069.1:331438-332429 GCF_000696425.1 Galeopterus variegatus | reverse complement strand
GACACCCTTTGTCCAGTGACATTTCTACATGGCTGTCCATTCTTCATCAGACCTAAGCATAAAAATAGACGGTTTTCCCTGGGTCTACGGATCCTCATTTCTCAAGGTGCCTGTGTGGCACAAAACTTTGATTAAATAAACTTGTAATGCTTTTCTATTGTTAACCTGCCTTCTGTTGTAGGAGTGTCGGCCTTGACCTTTGCAACAGTGGGAGAAGAGATTACACCTTTCCACCTGAAAATCTACCTGAAGCCGCTTCTTAGTGATGTGGTATCATAACTAAGGATATGGGCCATGGGACCAGGCTGCCCGAATCCACACCCTGGCTTTATCACTAAGTAGCTGTGTGATTTTGACCAAGTTACTCAATCTCTCTGTGCTTCAGCTTCATCAGCAGATTAGTGATGAGAAAATAGCATGTGAAATAGAAAAAAATAAAATGAGAGGAACACGTTAAAACATATCGGTAAGGGCCGGCCCGGTGGCGCACTCTCCAGTGCGCCACTTGGGAGCACGGCGGTGCTCCTGCCGAGGGTTCAGATCCCATGTGGAGACCGGTTCCCGCTCACTGGCTGNGAGGGACGGACAGGAGAACACGCGCCCGCGGGGAGAGGCGCGCGCACGAGAGGGACGGACAGTGGGACACGCACCCACGGGGAGAGGGACGCGCACAATAAGGGGTTAGTGGAGGAACTGGCTCAGGTGATTTTGGGGGCTGAGATGTCCCACCACCCGCCGTCTGCAGCCTGGAGACCCTGCGATGCTGTAGTGTGTCTCAGGCCAGGTCCAGAAGCCTCAGAACCAGTGGCGCTGGGGGTGTGACACAAAGGCGGGGAACCCCGGGGGCCACTGGTGCGAGTCGTGGAGTCCAGAGCCTGGAAAGCCGGGAGCCCTGATGTCCAAGGGTAGGAGAGGAGGGTGTATCCTGCCCTGGGACAGAGAAACCAATTTGCCCTTTCTCTGTTTTTGTGTCGTTTGGGTACCAGCCGGC
>NW_007728069.1:328660-329949 GCF_000696425.1 Galeopterus variegatus | reverse complement strand
TTGCGATCCCGTTACCGGTCAGTAAAAAAGACAAAAAGGAAAAAATAAATAAATAAATAATAAAAAATAAAACATATCGGTAATAAAAATAAATATAAAGAAATTAAATTTGCATGTTAAAAATTGGGTGAAAAATGAAACAAAGTCCAGGTATACTCTGTTTATAAGAGATATTTCAAAGCAAATATATCTAAAAAAATGTATAAAAGCGGAATTATTGCAATAAGGGAATGGAAAAAAACTATACCACGTATATTGTGAAAAAACAAAAGTATATCTGTAATAATAAATAGAAAAATAGAATCGAAAGAGAAAGCACTAAATGGTGCCAAAAACTAATTTGATTTGATAGATATTTTATTCAATGAAGATTTAGCAGAAATGATTTTTGATCACTTAACAACACAGCTTAGTGTGGAATATACTAAAAAGCATATGTACTTCACAGGGCCTTGTTTTCCAAAGCCTTGCAGTTTCAAATATTGACCTCGCAAGGACAGGAAAGTTTCCCCAGGCTATAAGTCTCTGTTGCAAGATAAGGATTGTGGCACAGCAGGTTGCTGGCTCAAAGACAGACTAGTTACTGATTGTTATGTAAAGATACTGAGAAATTGCTATAGGAAGGAGTGTTTGCTAAGATCAAGCTGTTGTTGATAGGACCACTTAACTGTCTACTAGAATGTCATCTGGCTTGTTTCACTGAAAGTTATCAGCCTATACTGTTAAACTATAACCCCACCTTTGTTCTCTTCTTGTAACTTCCTGGTCTGGGAAATAAATACAGGAAGAGAACCCCAATTTGGCGTTAATTTCCCAAGGAAGGGATGCCTCTCACTTGAGGGTTCCTGAGGGAGATTGACCACTTCAGGGTTTCTCACTGCTCAGTACAGATGGGCTTTGAGTAATCCTTTGCATCTCCATCACCCAGGGGAAGTGGGGTGACAAATCCGTGGGGGGCGAAGCAACGCAAAGCAACAGCTTAGATATGTATATGATAAAATGGTAAAGTAAAGAGAAATTGGAAAATTCATAATCATAACAGGATTCTAAAAAATGTCTCTCCTAGGTGGCCTGAGTTGGGAAAATGGCTCTGAGTATCTGTAGTCCCAGTGCCTGTGACAGCGGCCACCATGCTGGTTCTGTCCATGAATGGTGATTTCTTTTTTTTTTTTTTTTCCTTTTTGTCTTTTTTCGTGTCCAGCAACGGATCACAACCCTCAGTGTCATGCCCGTACCGGACCAGGATCGGCAACGGGATCGCAACCCTCGGTGTTGCGCCCGCACCTCGC
>NW_007728069.1:324668-327660 GCF_000696425.1 Galeopterus variegatus | reverse complement strand
TCGGCGGGAGCGCCACCGCGCTCCCAAGCAGTGCACTGTAGCAGTGCGCCACCGGGCCGGCCCATGAATGGTGATTTCTTATATTTGCATGAAATTAAAAAGCAGCTTCTGCTTATTGCGGGCTTTACCTGGGAGCGGGGACTCTTGCACAGTAGCAAATGATCTGTGGAGGTGGCCTTCTCTCTTCCTGCGTTGTCTCTGGCTGAGTTGCAGCCACCGCTGCCTATTACAGAGGAGGATGCCCAGGACATGAATGCTCACACCCTGGCCAAGGCCTACTTTGATGTTAAAGAGCATGATAAGGCAGCACATTTTTTGCATGGCTGCAATAGCAAGAAAGCCTATTTCCTGTACAGGTATTCTAGATTATCTGTCTGGAGAAAAAAAAAAAAAAGAAGGATGGTGAAACAGTTGATATCCCAGGCCCCCTGGACAGAGGACAAGTAAAAAAACGAGGCTCTGAGAACATTGAGAGTGGATCTCAGCAAAAAACACCAAGCTCAGGAGCTTGATGGATTTAGCCTTTACCTGTATGGTGCAGTGCTTCGAAAACTGGACTTGGGGAAAGAGGCCATTGATGTGTTTGTGGAGGCTACTCATATGTTGCCTTTGCACTGGGGAGCCTGGTTAGAACTCTGTAACCTGATCACAGACAAAGAGAGGCTGAAGTTCCTGTCTTTACCAGACTCCTGGATGAAAGAGTTTTTTCTGGCTTGTATATATACAGAGTTGCAGTTGATAGATGAGGGTCTGCAAAAGTATCAGAATCTCACTGATGGGGGCTTCTCTAAGAGCTCATATATTGCCCCCCAAATTGCAGTTGCCTATGACAATATCAGAGATATCGACAAAGCCCTTTCCATTTCTAATGAGCTAAGGAAACAAGACCCTCACAGGATTGAAAATATGGACACATTCTCCAACCTTCTTGATGGCAGAAGCATGAAATCTGAGTTGAGTTACCTGGCTCATAACCTCTGTGAGATTGATAAATATCGTGGGGAAACGTGCCGTGTAATTGGCAATTATTATAGTTTACATTCTCAGCATGACAAAGCAGCCTTATATTTCCAGAGAGCCCTGAAACTGAACCCTCGGTATCTTGGGGCCTGGATGCTGGTGGGACCTGAGTACATGGAAATGAAGAACACATCTGCTGCTATCCAGGCTTACAGACATGCCATGAGGTCAATAAGCGGGACTCCAGAGCTTGGTATGGCCTTGGGCAGACCTATGAAATCCTGAAAATGCCATTTTACTGTCTTTATTATTATCGATGGTCCCACCAGCTTTGGCCCAATGATTCTCTATGCTGGCTGCCCTAGGAGAATGTTACAAAAAACTCAATCAACTAGTGGAAGCCAGAAAGTGTTATTGGAGAGCTTACACCGTGGGAGGTTTGGAGAAAATGGCTCTGGTGAAACTGGCAAAGCTTCATGAACAGTTGACTGAGTCAGAACAGGCTGCCCAGTGTTACATCAAGTACATACAAGATATCTATTCCAGTGGGGAAATACTGGAACCCCTGGAGGAGAGCACAGCTTTCCGCTATCTGGCTCAGTACTATTTTAAGTGCAAGCTGTGGGATGAAGTGTCAACTTGTGTGCAAAAGTGTCGTGCATTCAGTGATACCCAGAAAGAAGGTAAAGCCTTGCTCTGGCAAATCCTGCACCTTTGGAATCAAAGCGAGACTCCCACCACCGAGATGACTGCTCCCTTTTTCCTCCCTGCGTCACTCTCTGCTAATGACACTCCCACACGAAGAGTTTCTCCACTCAGTTTGTCTTCTGTCACATCATAGTTGGCTACTTTCAAGGCAGCACGTTACTAGACTCGTATTAAGCCTTACCGCTATGTCAAGAACGGCCACGTCTCTTCTTCCAAGGACCTTAGCTCTTGTTACTACAGATGGAAACAGCTCCTTGGGGACAGTTTATGTAATCACCTCTAGAGGCAGACTGACAATGCTGGCAGGAATAGACATTGTCTTTTGCCATTTAAAAGCACTTCTATCTCCCTCTGTGCAGGGTGGCTATAGATCTAGGCCCTCTTCCTAGAGCCATTTACCCCTGCCCTATCCTGACAAGAAAAACAGCATCGCTATTACAGCCCTATAGCATAGGCAGTGCTACGGGAACCAAGTTTTAATGCTGCCTGCAATGGAAGAAAAACATGGAAGGGAGAAACGTCTGCCGCTCTACCCTCTGCTAGCACTAGGGGAACTAAGTATTCTAGGAAGAGGTTGGGGCACTGGATAGAAATGACCTCATTTTGGATTTCCTGAGCATGACCCCAATTCTGATGTCAGAGATTAGGTTTAAATGCGGTGGAGCTATACATTTGCTCTTAATCTAGGGAGACATTCTTCTAAAACAGTTTTGAGAAGGAGTCTTCTAAAAGCTTTCAAATTTCAGATTGGAAGTAACCTACTATTAGTTGAATTACAGAAGGGCAAAAAGAATCTCACTGAGCATAGAACTTGCTGATGGTCTTTAACGAGGAAAAAAAAAAGCTGGCTGTAGCAACAGCTATACCCCTAACCAAAGCAAAGCAAGGAAACAGGATTACAGATAATTACGTAGACATTTGGAAATAACTTTTGTGACTATAAGAGGAAGAAAAAACTCACTTTAAGCTGGTCTGTTTTAATAAACTTTTGATGTAATTGTGTGCCCCTCTCCACCCCATCTCCAATATATACATTTTTTTCATCCTTTGTCTGTCTAGACAAGGTAAAGGGCGTCATTCCCATGGTGCTCTTAGAGGGTTTCAGGCCTGTGCATGTGTGTCCAGTCGGAGGTAATATGCTGTAATGTCTGCTGTAATGAATTTGTACAGTAGATGGTATGTATCATTCTGAACTTGGGGTCTAGCCTCCATTCTCGAGCCTAGAATATGTTTCTTACCTGTTCACCTGCAAATATATGACACTTCATTTCATATTATGGAAAGTTTAGAATAACTAATTCTGCTAGAGTTAATTTTCTTACTA
>NW_007728069.1:314552-323336 GCF_000696425.1 Galeopterus variegatus | reverse complement strand
GGAGCACCGCCGCACTTCCCAAGCGGCGCACTATCCAGTGCGCCACCGGGCCGGCCCCAAAAATAGTCTATTTTTTAAAAATTGGGTTAAGAAGCAGTAGAAAACCTAAACTGATGAATTACAAAATGGAAATAGAGAAGATAAGCAAAAAGCTACCCCTAAACAAGCTTAAGTTTAGAGAGCGCCAGAGCTCACACCCAGTTGAGTAAGGCTGGGGTTGCATGAAAGATTGTGACAGGCGGGACCGATTGGGGTGGGGCAGGGGACAGCACAAAGTAAGGCTCATCACCTCCAGAAAGAGAAACCTCACCCTGGTTGAGAAAGAAGAGGACAAGTCGAGGCTGGTGGGTCAGAGCCCTGGGACTAGAGTTGGCAGCAGGGGCTAGGAAAGACCTAGAAATGGCAGCAGAAGCCCCTCTCACACACGACAACCCGCTCACAAGAGCAAGGCACCGGATCAGAAGCCTTCAAGGAGCACGTTCACAGATTGGGCCAGATAAGCATGGAAAACCTCCTAATGAATATACACACACATGAAAAGAGGAAGTCAGGCCTGCGCCTGGAGCAATGTTTTCGGTGGCTGGCTTGAGCCTGGCAAGGTAGGTCCACAGTGGTGGTGAGTGGAAGATGGACTTGGAAGAGGATGTCACGTTCGCTCTGCGTGGTCCTTGTTTTTGCACGTTTCTCAACCACAGGCTGCGTGTGCAAATAGCAGTAGTACTTTCCACTGGCTTAATTGGTAGCTTAAGGATGATACGTAGTATATCACATACACCTGGTGCTATGCACGGTAGCCCATCACAGGGTGTGCCTAAGATGCATTAGCAATTACTGAAGAAGCACTGTGGACAATACTGAGAGGTAGGACAAGGACAGTTGTCGACAAGTACAGTTCTCGGAATGAATGTACAAGAGACCAGACTGGCGCTCCTGCAGGGCCCAGGCAGGCCATTGGGCGGTGCTCACTGCCATGAGAGTGTGGGGAAGGGAGAAGTGGGAGGAATCACGATGGGTTCCAGAGACAGAGCTCACAGGACTTGCCATGAGTTGGATGTGACATTTGAGAGAAAAAAGAGGATTTGAGAACAACTCCAAGAGTTTTGAATTTCGGCCTGCGGTACTGGCAGAATGCAATTGCCATTTACTGAGATGGGGAAGATTTGGAGAGAAGCTGTTTGTTGAAGAAACACAGAATTATATTTTTCACATGCTAAATGCAAAAGTTAGTATTAGGGGTCCACGGGGAGATGCCGACGACACTGTTGGACATTCCAAACGGAGCTCAGAGGAGAGTCGAGGTAGAGAGTGGATCTATCAGCAAGCACAGGGCCCTTGCCGCTGCTGGACTAACCAGGTCACCTGGGGAGTGGGTTTGGATCAGAAGAGGTGAGAGGACTGGGTTCTGGGTACTGCACTATGCAGAAGTGGGAGAGGAGAGGCTTCCAGAAAGGGGAACTGAGCAGGAGCTCGTGGGAGATGGTGGAAGACCAGGACAGCACAGCATCCCACGTCAAGGAGCAGGAGAAATCGAGGCTGCCCATGGGAGCTGATAGTACAAGAGCAGATGCCGGCCTGGCACCGGGCAGGGGGTGGTTGGAATGGAAGCCTGATTGGACAAGGATAAAGCGAAGCTTCTATGAAGTGTAGAAACAGGCCACACGGAGCTCTGCTGAGCCAAACAACGGTGGTATGTCGTTGCCAAAAGCAAGTGAATACCAAATACAAAATGCAGCGGAGTATTTATGTGGGATGTGGGTGAGCGGGTGGGATTGCGGGGTCCCTGAGGGGAGTGGTGTGTACATGGGTGTTCACTTTCTCGTTATGCCCGATGTCTTTTTACCTGGCACGAATGTTACACGATCTTTTGTACCCATTCAACATCTTTAAAAATAATTATGAAATTGAAAAGAGTGGCTGGGAGGCCAGCATGGTGTTAGTAATATTGTAATCTTAAATTTGATGGTGAGATCACAGATATTTGTTTTATCATGAGGCTTCATACATTAACATGTGCTGCAACTATTCTTTTATAAGTATGACATGTGTCATAACAAAAATGAAGAAAAGAGACTGGAAGGTAAAGACGTGTTAAACAGGTAAACTGAAACACCATAAATTTTTTTTTTCGATTTTATTTATATTTATTTTTGTGGGGTACAGTGCATTGTTTCAATACATGCATATCCTGCACAATGGTTTGCTTAGGGCAGACAGCATAGTTTTGTCTCCATCAGTTCACACATAATGTTCCCCCACCCCGCACCCCTCCCAGCCTCTAGTAAGCATTATTTTACTTTCTACTTAAAAAAACAAAACAAAACAAAACAGTAAGATTAACATCCTTATTGCAAAAAGAACTCTTAAAAATGAATTAGAAAAAATCTAAGCTGAAATTTGGTGAAGGACATGAGCAGATAAGTCACACAGCCCAAAGAAACACACGTGGTTAATATGTGCATTCTAAGATCTGGTTGCAGGCAGGGCTGGGGCTGGCCCAGTCCCCTTCGCAGGATCCCGGGCATGAGCTGGCTCTGTTGCTGGCCCGGATGTGCCGGGCAGGGGCAGAGCTAAGGCCCTAGCCCTGTCTCTTTAAAGCTTATTTGAGCAAACAGTGATTCATGAATAAGTCCGTTCCAAACCAGGAATGCTTCGGAAATGCCACCAAGGGAACACAAAGAGGAGGTTTTCATAGGATTAATGCAAACATAAAGCAAAGAAAATATTCATTTAGTTACAATTATACACTTGCCTTAACTGGTCTATCCTGTTAGAAAGTTATATATTTTTCTAACTTTCTAACAGGATAAAATAATTATATTTTATAATCATATGAGATTATATCATTATAGTCATAAACTTATGAGTTTCTGGCTCCTTCTGATTGGTTGAGCTGTTGTTCTGTTTTTCTTTCATATAGGCATTTACAAGAAATAGCTCAAGTTAAGTTTCATTTACGTTTGCAAATTAAGCAAGGTTGAGGTCACATATGAGGTTTGTCTGGTTGGGGATTCTTCAGGCCTGGACTCCATTTAAATTGCTTGAACACATGTGAACCTCATGTGCAGAAAACTCTCAAAGAACAAGAGAGCAGAGAACTTAGGCAGCAACTGAAGTTGGACGTGGGGTCAAGGCAGGTTGTTGAGAAGATGGTACGCTAGTCACTTCTGTTGCTTATAACATAAATACCTGAAACTGGGTAATTTATAAGAAAACAAAATTTATCAATTACAGTTTCAGAGGCTGGGAAGTCCAAAGTCCAGGGAACACATCTGGTGAGGGTCTTCCTTGGTGGTGGCTTCAGTGACACAAGGTATCACATTGTGAGATGGCAGAAACAGAGAGAGCTTCTCACGTGCTCTCCTTTTAAAGCCTTCAGAACCACGCCCCTGACCACCATTATTAATCCATTCACTAGGGCATGGTCCTCAGAATCTAGTCACCTCTTCAAGACCCCACCTTTCAATGACCATAATAGGATTTCCCACCCTCAACAGTTACAGTGCGGATTAAGCTTCTACTACATGAAACTTGGGGGACACAATTAAATCTTTATCAGATGGGGACTATTATCAGCCTTCCTGCCAGTAGAAGGGAAAGGTCAGGAAAGAAAATATAATGGTATAAGAGAGTGAGAAGACAACTTGAGATTAACATAGAGAGGACATGAAACCCACTGCACACATCTGCAATTGGCCTTAGAGCTGAGCAGAGGCCACTAACCTGCACCTCAGGAGGGAAGAGCCAGCTGACAGCACAGACAAGAGCTGAGCAGGTGACAGTCTCTCCTCAGCACCCGGGACAGGTCTGCGGACACTCCAAGCAGTCCTCAGCTGTGGCTGCACATTGGAATACAGTGGGAGCTTTAAAAAAAAAAAAAAGCCTAATGCCTGGGCCCCAGGTGACACCATTCAAATTACAACCCTAGAAACAGGCCTTGGCATCAGCCTTGTTTAAAAGCTTCCCAGGAAATGCTAATGTGCATCCACAGTTGGGAAACATAGTTCTGGCTCCTGAAAATGTATTGAACAAAAAAACAAGAAAGAAAACGTTGGTAATGAATGAGTCTGTCCTATTCGGTGTAGCAAGGCTCTCGATAACCTGGACACACAAACACTATTTAGAAAAATGTCTCCGTCTCCAGCTAAGCTCTGCCCTGGGACACCTGCAGATTCTTTTCTCTCTGCACAGATCCTACCTCTAAATCTGCTACCCATAAAACTTCACTTGCATGTCCAGAGCTCTTCCTTTCAGCAGAATATTTCACCCTGTGGAAGGGAAACACGTGCTTCTCTACCCACAGGAGGAAAATCGAGCTGTGTACAAGAGGAGCCGATGGGTCGGGTCCCCTGGCAGATGTGATGGTCAAAGTCAAGATGTGTGGAGTTTGGGTTCTCTTGGACTTCTGAGCCACCCCCTCCACTCTTTTTCCCTGCATTGCCCTTTAAAGGCCCCTGTAACATTCGGAACTGGGAGAATCCTTGGTGATACCTACACTGATGGTTTGCAATCTTTTGTTTGCTCACTGAAGGCCAAAACACTACAAGTAATACCAACAGGCAAGCCCAACGTGCAGCTCCTCAGGTTGAAGCCCAGTTGTGGGCTGCAGACAGCTGCCTGTGCTCATCAACCTTCCCACAGTGGGCCCAGTGGGCTCCTAGAGAGCGGCTAGGAACGTACAATCCCCTAACTTGCACATGAAGCCATTTGGAGCATCTTGCCCAAAGGCCAACAAACAGTGGGCGACCAGAGCCAGCAGGTGCTCACAGGTCCCTGGCACCTGTGCCTTCCATGTCACCAAACAGTCTTCCTCCTTCATGGGGACACTCACACCTCACTGGCTGGGATAAAGTAGTTTAAAAGCTATGATGAAAAGGCTAATCTCGGTCTAATTTATAGTTTACTAAATATGGTCCTGAAGTTAGCTCTCCAGAGTTAGCAGATAGAAGTACAGGAGATCCTGGGCCAGCTCGGTGGCACACTGCTACAGTGCGCCGCTTGGGAGTGTGGCGGCACTCCCGCCGAGGGTTCGNTTCTGAGCCACCCCCTCCACTCTTTTTCCCTGCATTGCCCTTTAAAGGCCCCTGTAACATTTGGAACTGGGAGAATCCTTGGTGATACCTACACTGATGGTTTGCAATCTTTTGTTTGCTCACTGAAGCCCAAAACACTACAAGTAATACCAACAGGCAAGCCCAACGTGCAGCTCCTCAGATTGAAGCCCAGTTGTGGGCTGCAGACAGCTGCCTGTGCTCATCAACCTTTTCACAGTGGACCCTAGAGAGCGGCTAGGAACGTACAATCCCCTAACTTGCACATGAAGCCATTTGGAGCATCTTGCCCAAAGGCCAACAAACAGTGGGCGACCAGAGCCAGCAGGTGCTCACAGGTCCCTGGCACCTGTGCCTTCCATGTCACCAAACAGTCTTCCTCCTTCATGGGGACACTCACACCTCACTGGCTGGGATAAAGTAGTTTAAAAGCTATGATGAAAAGGCTAATCTCGGTCTAATTTATAGTTTACTAAATATGGTCCTGAAGTTAGCTCTCCAGAGTTAGCAGATAGAAGTACAGGAGATCCTGGGCCAGCTCGGTGGCACACTGCTACAGTGCGCCGCTTGGGAGTGTGGCGGCACTCCCGCCGAGGGTTCGGATCCCACATACAGACCGGTTCCCGCTCACTGGCTGAGCGAGGTGCGGGTGCAACACTGAGGGTTGCGATCCCGTTGCTGGTCCTGGTCTGGTACAGGCACGACACTGAGGGCTGCGATCCGTTGCCGGACATGAAAAAAGACAAAAAGGAAAAAAAAAAAAAAAGAATTACAGGAGATCCTGCAACATTTCAGTTTCAGGTTAGCAAGAAAGAATTTTTTTAGTAGAAGTACGTCCCTGAGAGTATTTTGGACATACTTATATGTTAAAAATTACTCATCGTCTATATGAACTTTAAATTTAACTGAATATCCTGTATGTATTTTATCTGGCAACTCTACCTGGAGCTGATCTGGAGAATATTGTTAATTCTATCACATTCTGATTAACTGAGTAATGGTAAAAATCACAACAACACTCCTTTGGTTTTCTTTATTAAGGGAATTATTAGAAGAGGATTAAATAAGCAAGATCCCGTTGCTGGTCCCGGTCTGGTACAGGCACGACACTGAGGGCTGCGATCCGTTGCCGGACATGAAAAAAGACAAAAAGGAAAAAAAAAAAAAAAGAATTACAGGAGATCCTGCAACATTTCAGTTTCAGGTTAGCAAGAAAGAATTTTTTTAGTAGAAGTACGTCCCTGAGAGTATTTTGGACATACTTATATGTTAAAAATTACTCATCGTCTATATGAACTTTAAATTTAACTGAATATCCTGTATGTATTTTATCTGGCAACTCTACCTGGAGCTGATCTGGAGAATATTGTTAATTCTATCACATTCTGATTAACTGAGTAATGGTAAAAATCACAACAACACTCCTTTGGTTTTCTTTATTAAGGGAATTATTAGAAGAGGATTAAATAAGCACTGGCCAAGAAAAACACACATGACCTACCAAGAAATGGTAAATAATGTAGATCTAGGTTGAAAAACCAAGTTCTAGCTCCTTAAAATGTATTAAGCAAATAAGGTAAGAAAGAAAATGTTGATTGTGAATGAGTGTCCTATTTTAGGGTAGCAAAGCGTTCAATCATTCTACCAACCCTAAAATCCTAAAGTCTTTGCACCTTCTCAAAAGGGAAAAGAAAATTTTAAAATGCATGATCCCCCCTTTCCCGAGTTAGGATTCATTCTGCTCTTCCTAATACACAACGAAAGCCTGATTCCTTCTTAGATGGCGACTTGCTGTTGGCCGTGAATTAATCAAACACCGTCGAAGATTCTATTTTATCCTGCTAATCTATCATCCCATGACAATAGCCAGACTAACAAAACAGAGAGCAATTGTAGTCCATAGTTTAGAGAAAGCGCCCCTTTATTTGGCGCTTTTGGAAATTCAGAGTGTCTTTAGGATCCTGATATTATTATCAAGAATTCAGATCCAGTTCAGCTCTGCTAAGAGCTAGGGGAGCTCAACAAAATCCATTCTGGCTCTGTCCAGATTTAGTCCCACGCCCTGTCACATGCCCACCTGAGGCAGGATGGAACAGGGACTTGCTCCAGGGAGGCTGCTCATGGCTATGCAGGCTGTTCAAGCTGACACCTGCCAGCAGCAGCTTAACCACCCTGCCGATCAGCACACCCTTCTTCAGAGGCTTGTGATTTTCTGGGCAGGAAACAAAACCACAAGGTACGAAAACCCCCTTTTCTTTGATTTTTCAGAAAAGAGTTTGCTTATGCAAAATGGCACCCAAACCTCCTTTTCTCCCCCTTTTTGCTGAATATTTCTGTCCGTAGTTAATATAAGGAAACACCCCCACCCCAGGACAACATATAAACTCTTCTGAAGAGTTCACAGAATGCTCTTCTCTCACAAGGGCATCCACACACACTTCTGTGTGTACTTTCACTTTGCAATAAACTTTGAGTGTGAGTGTGTCTCTGCTGTGTGAGTTTGCAGTTATTGTGGGGTCCTGATGGGATTCTTCCCTTGGGAAATCCAAAAACGCGCATCTCCAACATCACATCTACACATGCACATCACTTTTGGAATTAGCTCCAGCCTGGGGGAGCTAACACTTCCCCCATTTGTGGTTCAACCCAAGATACAAGAATTTCATACAATGAAACTGTTTTTGCTTTTTCCTTCTCACCCTTCTTTGTTCAGTGGAATTTATAGTGAATGTGACCATAGTGAGCAGGTCACCAGGCAGAGGAGGGGAAGAGAAGGCAAGAGGCCTGGGTAATTTACATGCTTCCTGTTTATTTCTTTAAAAATTAGAATTGAGGGCCAGCCCAGTGGCACACTGCTACAGTGCTCCACTTGGGAGCGCAGTGGCGCTCCTGCCGAGGGTTCGGATCCTGCGTAGAGACTGGCCGCTCACTGGCTGAGCGAGGTGTGGGCGCGACACCGAGGGTTGCGATCTCGTTGCCGGTCCCGGTCCAGTACGGGCGCGACACTNAAAAAAAAAGGAAAAAATAAAAATAAAAATTAGAATTGACCATGTGCCGTTGGGGAGAACAAAAGAGAAATGAAGGCAGAAGGCAGTGCAAGAAAGCAATTATAGAGAAGGAACAGAGAATCTCTGTGAGCTGCTACCCTCACTTAAAATATTTAACAGCAAGTGTAGGTGTGTACAAAGGAATTGGCAAACTGTTACAGTACAAGCAGGCGAGGATGTACTCTAGTCCTGTCAGGCTGAGAGCTGAAGCATTATCTCAGGAGCTCAGAGAGCCTCTTTGATGGAGGAAACCACAAATCAACACTCCATGGCAGCTTGCATCTTGCTGGGAGTCTGCTGGGGGTCAGGCAGTCTGGGCTAGCTGCAGTGCACCTTGCTAAGCTTCCTTACATAAGAACCATGAAGAACAATCCAGAGCTGCAGCAGAACTGGGCTCCGGCAAGCAATGCCTCCTTCAAGGTGGTGGTTCTAAGGGCCCATGTGGGACTCTGTGCCTGGAGAGGTGATTTCTACCCTCGTGTATGGAGGCTGGCATGATCTGGAGTGGCACAACCCATTCTAGAACAACATGACATTATGGCTTTGGATCCTGAACCACTGATCGGCAGACACTTATTAGAGGGATGGTGCATGGAAATGATGTTTGTTTCAGACACCTGCTAGGCTCATTGCAGAGGGGGATGTTTTGTGTGATCATGTCACCTTGCACTGGTTACTCTTCTGTACGA